>NC_056727.1:1059649505-1059754505 GCF_019279795.1 Protopterus annectens | reverse complement strand
TTAGAGATTCAGACTTCACACCCTTAATGACATCCATACTACTACACACCCCCTCTGTTATTCTATCAACTTTCTAACTTTATGAGAGCAATATTTCAAATGTGTCCCTATTAGGGTTACCACCTGTCCCACTTTGCGAGGGACAGTCCTTCTTTGGGCAGTTGTGTCCTGACAAAAAATATTAAAAATGGCAAGTGTCCTGAGATTGTAGGACATAATTATTTCCAATATTTTATGTAATAGTTGCATAATTGAGATTGTAGGACATAATTATTTCCAATATTTTATGTAATAGTTGCATAAAACAGTTATTCTGTATCTAAAATACCTTAATGTTATAAGAAACAGAATAAGCAACTAAAATGCTACAAGAATAAGCTTTTATTTAAGCAAAAAAGTTAAGTTCTATCCTTTGTACTGACCGTGTGTATGTGTCGGCCTGTAAAATCTGATGTTTGTACAGAAAATGTCCCACTTTGGCCATTTGAAAACGTGGCAACCCTAGTCCCTATAGTTGGGCCTTTATCACACCATTATGTATGGCTTTGTCCAGATGTCTTCCTCTATGTGGTTGAGAGGTATGTTACTAGCATTTGGCGGCATGGCCTTACATTTGCATTTTGTTGACTGTGTTATGTTGGTAATGACATTCCCTACAAAGGCACTATGGGTGAGGCACGGCCTTTGCCAGAGGCCTGTAGGCCATGTGAGACTGATGCAGGCCATCAGTAGCAAGGCAGTGTGTTCTGTCACTCATATGTTCCTAGGTTATCAGGCAGTAGACCCCCCTGGGGTGACAATGGTAAGTGACAGAATGCACTGATATGCTACCAGGCACCGTACCTCCCTATGTATGTGAGCCAGACATCTGGACAAAGCCATGAGTAATTGGGTGACAAAGGCCTAAATATATGAACCATTGTAACTATTGGCTTTACAAACCTGGAAGGATAATACAATAACAGATTTTGCATTAGTATGCATTTTTCAATAGGGTATGAAGTCTGAGACATTACCATCCATCAATATTTTCTGACTTTAGACTTTTGTGGTTTGCCATTGATTTGCCAGACAACCACTATTTCAGAATAGAGACACCACAAATATGATGCAAACCTGTGTACATTCTGAAAAAGGTTTGTACAGTTGTGAGGTATGGTAGGCACTGTGTAGGTTACTCCAACCTATGTACTGTTCATATGTGTGGCCCCCTGTACATGACCTGTCCAGCTTCCTGGCAGTGATGGATATCAACATCAAAACAGTATGTACAACTCCCACCATAGGTGTAGCTAACATGCAAAATATTTCATGGAATATGGCCCTGTCTACCATAGTATGGTACCTAGGCCACTTGGACACAACAGCCATGAGAAGTTGCTGGCCACATCCTGACAGTATTTCCCACACATATGCATAGCTCATTGACCCCTGCATATTGTGGACATGTAACAAGTTATCATATTGATTGGGACAGCCCTGGCAATGTGTGCTCTGCTGCTATTACCCTAAAAACGTACATTTTACTGCATTTCTATAGGAATATGGGTGTAGGAGTCACACCTGTCAACAGTACACATTTGCACAGACTGTGCTGATATTGGCTTTACATTTTGATTCCATTTAGCAGAGTATTGTGCCCTGTCTTTGAGAATAAAGGCATATCACTAGAGACCACAGGTTAGATTGTAATGCCATACAAATGAGTTTCAGACTTCTTAACCTTCAGAATGTTACTGCAAATGCAAGGCTTGCTGTGATAACTGTGTAATTCTGTAAGGGGTGGGGTATTCCATCATTTTTCCATTTGTGGGCCTTTGCCAGCCATTTCTTTATGGTTTTCTACAGCTGACTTGCTGTGTGAGTCTGAGGGATGAGTATGGTATCCCCATAGTGACATTCATGCATGTGACCTATGACTCCATCCTTAGTTGGCCCCCACATATACTGCAGTGGGATTTGTAACCTTAAATGATACTGCATAGTGTGGGGAAGCCAATATTGTGCAGACATTTCCTGGTGTCCCACATAGCTGTCAGTTGTCTGCTGCTATCCAAGTAAGCCACCCCATTCCCTTGCATGCATGCAGCATTACCATAAATATGCTACTAAAACATACTAATCCAGTCATTTATTGTTAAGAAGACTGACTTACCTTGTGCCTGTGACAGTTGTGAGGATGGTGCTTGAGGGCTGCCTATATTGGATGCACACAGTGCACTGCCTATACATGGTATGTTACAGGTAATGTGATGTGTGTGCCATCCATTTTATTTTGTGTGTGAGAGTCAGAGAGAGGCGTCAGTCCCTTGGGTCCCTACAATGTGAGTATGTGTGCTATGTGTTGCCTATTTGCCAAGGCCTGGGCATACTGGGTACACTTTCATCTGCCTCCAGGACCAGGCTCAGGAGCTTCCTCTTCTGAGTCCCTCTGTGCCTGTGGAGACCTTGGCAATGGTGAGGGGTTGTTTGGCCCTTCCCCATGCTGTTCTTGCTGCAGCTGTTTCCACAGGATCATATTGTGTAGCATGGCACATACTATGAACATGTGTGCACATGTGGCTGGAGAGTACTGCAGGGCTCCACCAGATATGTCAAGGCAACGGAACCATGACTTGAGCATCCCAAACACATGCTCTATAATGATCCTGGCTTGTGTGTGTGCCTCATTATGACATTCTTGAGTGGGTGTGCATGCATTTCTGATGGGTGTCATCATCCACAGCTCCAGGGCATAGCCAGCATCCCCCACCAGATGGCCACACAGGATGTCCTCACTGGCAAATGTCTGGTACAGCTGAGATGCATGCCAGATGTGGAAGTCGTGATAGCTTCCAGGGCTGCCAGCACACGCATTCATGATAATGCCCTGGGCATTGCACATGACCTGGCAGTTGATGGAGGGGAAGTCCTTGCAGGTTATGTAGACCCTACCCTGTTCACCAAGTGGTGCTTTGATGTGGATGTGAGTGCAGTCTATTGCACCCAGTACCTCCAGGTATTCTGTTTTACAGTGGAAGATACGCATATTGCTGGTCCTCTCCTCATGGGTGTTGGGGAAGTAAATGTGCTCACCGACATGTGGTAGGATGGCATCCAGGAACTGGTGGAGTACCTTGGATGGAGATGCCTGTGAGACCCTCATAATGCCTCCAGTAGGTCTTTGGAAAGTATCTGTAGCTAGTATTCTTAAGGCTATACATACCTTTGTATCGACTGTGATGGGTTCCCTTCTGTTGGCTCTGGGTTTGAGTTGAGGCCGGCACAGCTCAATGATTTGCTGAAGTATGTCTCTGTCCACCCTGTAGTGCTCTCCTATCTCCAGATCATGTAGACCCTGGTAAGCTACCCTGAGTCTGAACACTCTTCTCCTCCTCCTCGGTCTGTGGTGGCTGTCAGCACTATCCTCTTCACTGCCCTCAGCCTCTAGCACATACTGATGGATCAAAGCAATGGCAGACCCTAACATGTTTTCAATTAAAATTCCCCCACAGGTGTACACCAATGGTGCAGAGTTTGTGGGAAAAAATAGACTGCAAGGTGTTTGCATAATTTATACTGTTGTGCTGCAGATGCTGCTTGTATGATTGGCTGACTATGATGTAGTCCACCTGCCAGCTATGTCATTTGTACTTGATTGCTTTTATTCTGCTATTTCCCTTTTTCTTTTTTTTTTCTCTTCCCATTTCTGCCCCTTTTAAGCCCCGCAATGCAATGTGCAAACCCACTGCCCAAATGTAAACAGTCCTGCTAGTTCTTGTTTTTTTTTTTTTTGTTTTGTTGTTTTGTTTCAGAGCTGGTGCTTGCCACACAAACCCATTTAGCTAAGGTAAACAATGAGAAATGGTGCTCCCATTGACACGAGCACACTCTTCATTTCATGGAATAAGTCATTACAGCCTGAGACACACCTCCTTGCTTAGCTGTGCTTAGCTAAGCTCATCTCGGAACTATGGAGCTCCAATGTGCTTACACCAAGAATGGCACACCCCCTTTTCATGTCTGCTGCTCCTCCTAATTACACCACTGCCTTTTAGCAACTACACAGTTAGGTGCAGTTTGGCACTTTGCTTCTTTTTGTGATTCACTAAATTTCCTTTATTAGCATACCCCACTGCCTTAGCTCTAGTTACAGCACTACTCCAGTGCCTTTTCCCTTAGCAACCACTGTTCCCTGCTATTGTTTTGATTCTGCATGCAATAGACTGTAATGGCAAAGTACAGATTTCACTTAAAATTGCCTTTTCCACATTTTTTTTATTTTTGGCACAATCCCATTTGCACGCCGCTGCCCTATGCTTAAACAGCTGAGATCGGCCCCCAAAAAATTAGCTTTTATTTTTATAATTTTGCAACACTTTTCCATGCCAATGGCTATATATTTGTCCATTGGCATGCCTAAGGATTAGAATACATGCTTTAGTTTGAGCTGTCATGCCTCTGTTTTGATTCTTGCAGAAATGTATTCGGCTAGTAGCCGAATACATTTCTGCATGCTACACTGTCCTGCCATGGATGCCTGCCTGCTTGCTGGATCACTAGTTGACCTCATTTGCATGGTTTTCAACAGCAAATGAAGTCATTAGCCTAATCCAATCATGTCCATGGCAGAATAGTGTTAGCAGGCTTGTGCACGTCCCCAGGCTTGTTTACTGGATCGCTTGGCGACCATATTCCGTGCAGGAACGGCTACACTATTCCTGCACAGAAAAAATCATTTATTGAATCCCAAGGACTGTTTAAACCTGTCAGTATGCATTCTATTTTCGTAGGTTCGTAGGTTCGTAGGTTAGTACTAGGCTAACTACCCTTGTGGGCCATTTCAAGCCTAGCCAATTTCCCCATGTGAGAATCAAACCCTGCACCTTGTCTTTGTAAGGTAAACACCTTAACCATTAAGCCATCCTCCCACCCACCCACCCTTCTTTACTTCTACAATGATTACAGATATTTGGATTTAATTGAAACTTTTATTTCAAATTTTATAGCACAAAAACTAATAGACATTTGCTAAACAAACAATACAGTCTCACAATGAAAACAGGCTTAGCATTAACAGAAAACGTCTCTGTCCTTGAAACCCACATTCATTGACAAGGCATTGAAACACACATTCAAAAAAAAACATCTGACCAGTGGCAAAATAAGTTTACCTTTGGGCTATTTTCAAATCATAAGTCCCTTGGACACATTTTTAGGACCATGGATAGATGTACTTGTTCTTAAATTATATTCCTTGTATAATGCAGCACCACCCATTAGAGTGTGTTTTAAATTTATAGTTTGAACATTTTTCCAATAAGCAATGAAAGAAAACATATGAACCAATAATGATGAAACTGCCCATTTCAGAACATTTCAGCTTTAAAAGACCACACAAACGTCTAACATTACAAGCCACCCTTATCAGTCAATATGTACAAACTTCAGAGAAGTAAAAGTCATTTGAATAATTCCACACTAAAGAGATCTGTAACTAATCAAGAGGTTGCTGCTAGCAAACAACTTTATATTCCAGTGTTTCATCTACAAATTCAGTGACTGCTGCCCTTGAAGAAAGTTGCCTATTTTATATAAAAAATGGTAAGCTGGTAATATTAAAATAAGGAATGCAATGCAATCTGACAGCAGTTTTATAGTTATTAGACATCTCATCCAAAGGAGGACATAGTTAGGACTGCAGCACCCCTCTTCTCTTAAAGAATAACACAGTATCAGGAGTCCATCTCCATGGTGTGAGAGTAGAACCCACAGCCTTCTGCATTAAAAGAACACGTTACCTGCTGTGGAACTAACACTGGTTTCAAATTCTATATCTCAGACACTGACAATCATTTGCTAAACAAAACAGTTGCACATTATAAACAGACAGCATGGGCAGCAGTAAACGTCTCTTCCTTTGAGGCATACAATTCCTTGAACATGCACTGACACTCATTTTTTTGGGTAGTCTCGTAGCTGGTGTTGAGGATTCAAGCTCTTTTCTCCTATAAGCAAGGTACATGGTTTGAGCTTGAGAAAATTAATGGACCTGATATCCCAAACTAGGGCATTTCACACACAGACACCTGTGCATCTGCAGAAGCAGCAGGAACACATACACTTTATTCTGTGAAGAGAAGAAGCAGGCTACAGCAGGAATGCTTGTTTAAACTGTGGATGTGGAATCAACAGGTTTGTGTGTCGACACGCACAGGGTTGCTAAATATGCATTGCATGCACAAAAGTAGAGGGCATTCTTAAAGAAGACATGCAATTTTTTTAATTAATAAAAAAGTAAATGTCATAGCAGATCCCCTGACTAGCTGGTCCTTCCCAGCCAGCAGACCCTAGATGACTACCTAGGTCACCTAGTCTGGATCCAGCTCTACATACACACATGAGTAAACAAGGTTAAGCAATTTCTTCCTCATAGGAAAGCAAAGTCATTCAGTCTGTATCATTGAATTAGTCATAAGTCATGTGCATCAGGTCATGCTCTGACACACACACACACACATAAACAAACACTGATGATGTGCCTACAATCATTCACTTTGTTCAACAGCTCATCTCCTCTTTCAAAGCACTTACACATTCTTCTCTTAAAGTTTTTTTATTTACTTAAAAATACTAACATTTTCTGGAATTCCATAAGCCTTATCCAGGTGATATTGTTAATACTCTGCTTATTCTATCCATATAAAGTTCCTCATGATTTTATTCACAATAATTCCCCTTTCTCTGAGTAATCATTGTGACTTTCAATATTGTTCAGCATTATCCTTAGAAAGAAAGAAATCCAGAAAAAAGCACTACTGTTGCGAGTCCACAAACCAGTTTATTCAAATGTAAAAAACAAGTAAAATTTAGCGCTTTTGTCAATGCCATTTGACTTCATCAGAATAATCCAATAATCATAAAAAAGTATTTAAATAGTATAAGCTTGGCAATGATTTTCTGTTACACCTCACACATTTAAAACTTGTTTTTAAAAAGACATTTACAGAATTTTCAAACAATGCAGAAGTATAAATGCTGTAAAAACCAAAATCTCTTGCTTAGTTTAAGCAGTTTGCCACAAGAAAGCATTACATTAATTTAAAATTGTAATACAGAAACAGGTGTTCAAATACTTTTATGTTATTTTTATAACATAGTCACATTTAAACCTGTGAAGGACATTTAAACATGTCCAGCCTTTTCTTTCAGAATAGGTAATATAGTCAAATGGTCATTCAACCCTGGGGGGACGTTTGCTGCTAATCTTAATTGCCATAAAAGTTCTTTCTTGTTCAGGACATTTTGCCAATCTCCACCTATCACATCAATATTCACTACATCTAATATAGCAAATTTAAAGCCACTGTAATCCACACATTGCATACTATCCTTGTACAAAGCATTTGTTTCCTTTTTATTCTTTATATCATTTAGATGTTCATATATTCTAGTTTTCAATAACCTTTCTGCCTTCCCAATGTAAAGGATATACAGGAATTACATTTTGCAATGTATACCAGTTTACTTGAATAACAATTGCCCCTTCTTGGGTAAACTGTATTCTTATTCTTATTGTCCAAGGATATAGAATTGTCTTGCAATATGTAAGAACAATAGGCACACCTACCACAGGATCTGCTGCCATTTAACTTAAAATGTTCACCTTGATTTTTATTTTTGTTTTAATTTTCCAGAATTACTTTTAAATTAGGGCCAATCTTAGCTGTAAATATAGGCTTCTCACCTACAGCTTGAAAGATTTCAGTGTTAGTTTTAAAGATGCTCCAGTTTTTATAAAATTCTTCCTTCACTTGATGGTATAGGGGGCTATATTGAACAATGCATGCTTGTTGAAAATCAACTTTGCTCACAGTTTCAGTGGTATTATCTGTGTTATCCATCCTGTTCAAACCTCTAGCTAAAAGGGGGATATATTTTGTACCTCAGTCACTTAATACACCAGAAAGAATTACATCAATAAAGCTACCAGGGTAGCCCCTTTCAAGAAACATATTTTTCAAACAAATAAATTCTTGAGTGACATCCTGTTTTAAAGATGTCATTCTCGCAACCCTGATGGCTTGTCCCTTAATGATGCTTTTCTTTTGTGACATTGGGTGGTGACTATCAAAATGTAAATAACTACTACAAAAAGTTTTTTTGCGATAGACCTTAGATACACCCCAGGATTCACAAATCCTCCGTGTAAGACTAAAGTAGTCTTACTCGGAATCGTCAGTGTAAGAGTAAGATGGCAGCACGCTATGCATATTAATGAGGGCACACTGCCTCAACTCTAAGTCTAACACGGAACATGCACGAGTGCAGGGGGCGTGTCGGACTGCCGAGCAGTCCAAATTTCCATGCCCCTGCAAGTCTCAAAATAGGGAAATGTCAACTGACATGAGTGAGTCCGCTCAAATGTGTACATCCCCAACACTACACTCCCCCACATTCTAAACCCCAGTAGAATAATAAAATGTAAAACAATTTTTTTTTTTATTATTCCTGATATAGCTGCCCATATTTGTGCGTGTTTGCGCATGTTTGCTCATTGCTTAGCTACAGTTAGCAGTCAAGACATCGAAGAGGATAATAAGAAACTTATATGCAAATTAAGCAAAATAGCAATAGTGTAGTGGTAAAACCTTTGCAGTAAGAGGAAACATTCCTGGTTCGAGTCCCACCACTCCCCTTTTTATTTTCTGTTGGAAATCTGTATATGAAAAGAATTCCTGACATTTACCAATGTAATTTTAGTAAAAAGCATTGAAATGGTCTATGTAGTAGTGAACGAATTATATATATATATATATATATATATATATATATATATATATATATATATATATATATAAGTGAAATGGTTATGCATACTGATGAATGCATAAGTAATGTATCTTAAGCAATGTGAAGCACTGCTAAGCAAAGTTTACCAGTATTAAGCACACGTCAGTATAATTACTCATAGCTCAGCACTGCTTTAACTAGTGCAATAGCATTGCGTGTAGCTGCGCATCGCGCCAACTAGTGCAAACAGAACATGTTTGCACATAGCTGTGCACCACACCACGCTAACCAGCGCAACATCAGGCAACGTTGGGCTACATAGAGCAATGTAGAACAACATCGGGCAACGTAGATCAACATCAGGCAATGTAGAGTAAGGTAGAGCAGCATAGAGCAACATCGGGCAACATAGAGCAACGTCGGGCAAAGTTGAGCAAAGTCGGTAAAACATAGCCACACCTCCTAGCCGATCTGGCCAGTAGTGAAATAAAAAGCAATGACAGGCCTCAAACCTGGGATACTGTGCACCATAATCACAGTACTGAACCACTAAGCCATGACAGCTTTTCATAAGTATGCACTTTCAACACACACATACATATCAATGCAAGTTTACCCATTGCTAAGCAGGTGTACCTTCAGCTGCTTTTTTTCAAAACTGGCCAATCACAAATAAGTGCAGGAAAAGATGCATATTTAAGCTCCATAAGCGGGAATACTAGCCATAACTGGTTGTAGCTCCCATCTGCAGGCAGCAATGGCCGGTGTTGAAGAGGGCTCTCATTTTCAAGCGCAACGTTGAGGCATTGAGGAGTCAAAAGTAATGGTTTGGCTCCTTGTCCACAATCATGAGGATAGACTCCTGCGGGCCCAGTACCAGGACACCCAATACAAAGTGGAAGCCTGGGGCAGTCTAGCTCATGAACTCACCAGTGCCACAGGCATCCATCAGACCGTTGAGCAGGTCAGACACCACCACACAGACCTGAAAAGACGCAAGGCGGATCAACTGGACCAGTGGATCCAGGAGGCCCATGCGATGGCAAATGCCCCACTACTGAGTAAGTAGCCATGGAATTAAGTATGTAAGAATTGCTATTCTAGTGTATACTATGGCTAGGTATGTCTCAATATCACTTCAAGTACTTCACAGCTGCAAGTGTCCGTGCTGTGAATCAGCAAGCCTATGCAGATAGGCTGCTAAGGCTGCACCACCAGGCAGGTTAGTAAGTATTCTGCTTGTACTGTTATGTAAAATAAATGAAAGAGCCTGAAAAAAGTGTTTAAACACAATAACTAAAGGTATAATAATTCTCTAATAATTATTCTGCATGTACTGTCATATAAAATAAATGAGAGAGCCTCTAGAAAAGTGTTTTAAGTCTTTAATAAATGTATAATTCCTGGAGTGTGTCTGTGTTATTTTCTTTGATATTTTGTTGTACCCTTGCATTATAGAAATAGTACTGTTGTATTAAGCACTGTTAATACACAGTTGGGTAGGCCCATATAAAGTGGATGAAGGGAGTGCTAGTAGCTTTTAAGCATATTCACAGTCCTCAACTGTTGGTTCATGCCCAGCATGTACAGGTTAATTTGGCGCATGAGTAGTTTGGTATTGTGTTCCCCAGATATGTCATTGTGCTGGCAGAAATGTAGGGAGCTGTTAACATATAACTAATAATTTCACCTAAACATATCTAGATAAGTATATGAAAGTAGAGCTGTCAGTGTACCATCTCAGAAGTAGTGTGTCTGAGCAACTCACAAAATATGTAGCAGTAGCATCTGCATCCCGAACAGTTTGTATGTCAGATACAGCCCATGTATATAAAGATCTAGCAAAACCCATTTCACGATCTAAGGACAATTGTGTAGTGTAATAATACATGTAGGGGACATATAACTGCAGTTAATAGGAATGTAGTGTAAACTAGAAGGATATATAAGTTGTTAATGGAGCTATCATTTTCCAACCTACTGTATGTGCATAAAAAATGCAATTCCACACCTCAATGGGTATGTGTAATCTCAAAACATTTGTTGGGACATATGTCCTATTGGTTTATAAATATCTGCATTTATTTCGATGCATGTGCCCTGTTCAAATACCACAATATTGTTGGCCTGTTGCCATCAATTAAACCTGCATGTTGTTGTAATGTCCACTGTTGTCCCATATATGCATGTGTCATGCTTGCTGTTCAACTCTTGGATCTCTGGTGTGTTGGGTTAATGGGAATACTTCTGCATGCTGTTATAATTAATTGGGAATGCTGTTGACTATTACTAACCAATATTTTCATTAAATCCTCCTAAACATAGAACGTATGGGAAGGCCGGTCCCAGCGGACCAACCTGTCCCACCTCAGCTGGTGATGGCACCTGGCACCAGCAGATCCGGTGACCAGCCTGGGACCTCCTCCTCCATTGGCCCTGTGCCACCTTTGGGTGGAAGAGCTGCAGGGGATGGGGCTCTTCCCCCCCATGCAAACGTGGGCGGAGGAGGGCCACCTATCACCCTCCGAATGGTCCGGGCTGTGGGTGCGTAGGGAGATCGAGCATTCTGTCGCTGATCCTCTACACCAGCTTGAGGCACGGGTGGCGCGACTCACAGGTGAGCCTGCCCATCCTACAGAGCCCCCAGCACAGCCACCCTCTGGGCTGTGAAGGTGCAGTGGTGACTGCCCATGGGTGGGGATCGCAGTTCCACTGTTGCCATCTGTGGGCTCATGGGCTTGCAATTTCCTAACATCCTTCCCTGTCAATGGTGTTCACCCACCACATGTGTCACATTCCACCCATGTATGCATCTTGTTTGTCTTGTCTGTTAACCTCCCCAACCTACCTCCCCAAATATACTACTTCTCCTACCCCACATTCCACTCTCATCTGAAAAAAAAGAAAAAAAGGGCAATCGGCTCCCTAAAAAAAATTATGCCCCATACATAGCTGCCCATTTTGCACACATGTCCGCTGGACACATAAACTGATATTTAATGGCAGTACAACATACTTTGTTGTCCTCACCCCTCTCACAGGGGTTGAAGGTTTCATATTTCCCTCCAAATTTACTGCATATGCACAGCTGTTGCTGTTAAAGAAATTGGCAGCTATGGGCCTTCCCTACACCCGTCCTGCACATCCCGAGCTGTTTTCCCTACTGTCTTCCCCTCTTTTTGCCCCATTTTCACCACTTTCCTATCTCCCCATTTTCTTTTCTTTCAAATAAATTAGCACGGGGCTTAGCGGGAGTAAGCACTTTTAAGCAGTAGATAGCGGGTTTGTGTGAGTGTGCGCCTGTGTGTGCTTGTGTGCACTTAGCTAAGCATCGCGCAAATCCACACAAACCCGCTTACAACTGCTTAAAAGTGCCTTAGTCACTCTGTATGTCAGGGCCCTTGTTCTGCTCAGCAGCAAAATAAAACACCTCTGTCAGCCTCAAACCGCAGACCTTGTACACACTAGACTGCATGAAGTACCACTAAGCCATGGTAAACATACAACAAATTGGTGCTGAAATAAATATATCATGCATCAGAATGAGGGAATGTAAAGGACAAATAGGAATGCCATAACACAAATCCTGTTCTGTGGATCTTTACCAGCAGTTCTTGTGGAATTGCATTACATGACTGTGAAAAGAGAACCAGCCATTCTAGCAGGAAATAATGTTACAGCAGCACTTTACAACCCCCCACATGGTATCATAGCAGGACAAACAGTAGCCTATCTGATTAGGGCAGAGGCCATACTTCCCAACTGTGACTAATTTTCAGGCATGTCCCTGATTTTGAGACAGGTTTTAGCTGTGTCCCTCTGAAACCCTCAGAAAGGTACTGATGTTAGGCAGAAAGGTGGAGAATTACACTTAATGAATAATGACAATAAGTAAGAGTTAGACACTGCTTGTACTTCAGGAAATGTGTATTAATTCATATGCTCTGGTTCTCTCAAAGTCTCAACTTAATGTCTCTAATATTGTAAAGGTGTACCTCACTTCTACCTACTTTTCCCTGAGTCTGTTCAAATATGTACCTCAGTGTTTGAGAGGCCTGGCAGAGGCAGAAACACACAGGCATATCAGCTATTATGCTGTTACACACTATGCAAATAGCTTTGGAAGGAGTTCCAGAAGCATACCCTTATGTAGGAGTACAACACTGAAATACCAAGGGATGTAGCCATGTACTGGTAGCAACCAACTGTGACAGTGCCATTGTTCCAGTGATGAAAAGACCAGTGTGGTGCACAGACAAAGAATAACAGGCTAACCTCTGGCTACCATCTGGATAGGTCCACAGTTGGGAGCTACGCAGACTACTTGCTTTGGTAAACTAACAGGTACACAGCAACACTTTAAGTCCAGCTAGATAAAGTTCACACATTAATACATAATGCTCTCTGTCCTTCTACACCCCTACCCAAATGTACAATATACCTGTGTGTTTAGGGTCCACCAAGGATGTAGGTAGGCATACTCAGTACTGAAATTTGTCCAGTTTCCTTGAGCATCCTGTGCTAATGTCAACACTAAAAAAGCACAAACTGTTCAAAAGTGAGTAAATTAATATTCACAGTATAGCAGTTCACAAACAGTTCATGTGCCAAATGAATACATCTCAATAACTACTTTTGTATGGCAGTTAATTGTATAAGTAGAAACAAACTACATACTCCCATGTATCTTGTGTTAGCATTTGTAGGGGTGAGTACAATTCTACACTGACAACTGTGTAGTGGAAGTGGCAACATTCAGGTCTGAGTACAACATTTAAATCACTGGCTACACCCCTAGCTTCAGATATAAGAACTATACCAACCTTCTGACTTACACAATGGTGTCCACAGCAAACAAGCATGGGCCCCACTTTGGAAAGCTGAAAGGGCTATGCCTATCTGACATAGCAATTTATATCATTGGGTTGCTATGACAGTGAGTACTGCAATTACCACACAGCAGGCTGCATGCAATTACCAAAATGGTGGCCACCAACTGGTGCAGAGGCCATCGCATGCACATGTGCAGATACCTATAAAAGCAGGCTGTACTTGCTGGCCACACATGCAATCATCCCATTGCAGATGCTGAGAGAGAGAGAGAGAGACAGAGACAGAGAGAGAGACACACACCCCCACCCACACCAGGGGAAAAAAAAAAGCCAAAGACACACCAAACTGAAAACTACGAACACATACAAAGGAAAGGTATGTAACAGATATGTATTTACTGGCATGTAGTAGATGTATTTGATGACCACTCTACATACTTTGAAACATCAATATGTGGCAGCAGTACGTATCTATGCACAGATGCCCTGCATAACTACTGCCATGGACAAATCAGTGTGTAGCTGCGTGCAGTGGGACATAACTGTGATATATGTAGCTCAGCATTAAATGTCGAACATCTGAACTATGTTATCTGTGGTCTGTACAGTAGTGTGGACAATGGCTGTTTGGGGGAGTAACGCATATAGCTATATAACCATGAATGTGACAGAGTAACACATGCATGATAGTCATATCAACATGTAGCTTAGCATTGGCAACTGCTGTACCAGGCTAGTATGCTAATTTAGCATTTGCAGCTATGTATACGCCCTCTAATATTACTGTGTGCTCACACGTGACACCTGTTCATGTTGCAGCAAGGCCCAACAGGTCACCAGCGAGGTCCAGGGACTTCCAACGGTGTGGACCTTGTGTGTGTATGGCACACACATACGGAGAGATATATCTGTGTCACATATATTAGCATCTGTACATGTGCATAGAGCAAGGGACATACTGCAACTGTTTCTGAAGGGAGGTCATATATATGTTGGTGAAGGTTGTTATGTGCATATATGTATGTAGGTAGTAGTGTGTGGCAATAAAGACAGCATACAGTGCTGGTATATGACATGTGGTGGTTAAACGCTGTTGGTGTGATTTGTTAGGTTTGCAGTGTTGCAGCCAGTGAGGCCTGCTAAAGCCACATGGGCTGAGAACACCTTCAATGCATTTGGCACAAGACTGTGCAATATCATTACATAACTGTATACCTCACATACTTCGCATAATTGATATTCCCACCATGAAATGTGTACTGTATATGTACCTATATGTATATCTATATGTACACCAATGGATGTTTATATGTATGTGTGTGTGTGTGTGTGTGTGTGTGTGTGTGTGTGTGTGTGTGTGTGTGTGTGTGTGTGTGTGTGTATATATATATATATATATATATATATATATATATATATATATATCATCTTTTTTCGGCTGTTCCCGTCAGGGGTCGCCACAGCAGATCACCTGTTTCCATTTCTTCCTGTCCTCTGCATCTGATCTGTCACACCAACCACCTGCATGTCCTCTCTCACCACATCCATAAACCTTATCTTAGGCCTTCCTCTTTTCCTGTTACCTGGTAGCTTCATCCTTAGCATCTTTTTCCCAATATACTCAGCATCCCTCCTCAGCACATGTCCAAACCAATGTAATCGTGCCTCTCTGGCTTTGTCACCAAACCTTCCAACCTGGGCTGACCCTCTAATATACTTATTCCTAATCCTATCCACCTTCGTCACACCCAGTGCAAATCTTAACATCTTTAATTCTGCCACATCAAGCTCAAACTCCTGCCTTTTTGTCAATGCCACTGTCTCCAACCCATATAACATAGCAGGTCTCACTACCCACTTGTAGACCTTCCCTTTCAGTCTTACAGGTACTCGTCTGTCACAAATCACTCCTGACACTCTTCTCCACCCACTCCATCCTGCATGTACTCTCTTCTTCACCTCTCTTCCACACTCACCGTTACTCTGAACTATTGACCCCAAGTATTTAAACTCATCCACCTTCGCCACCTCTACTCCTTATATATATATATATATATATATATATATATATATATATATATATATATATATATATATATATATATATATATATATATATATATAGAGAGAGAGAGAGTCATATTTGCTGTGACAGATGCCTGGTGACAAAGCCATGGCCACAAGCTCAATGTTGGGAATTCATTGGCATCCCTTTTGCTAAAAACTCTGTACCCATGAACTACCACATAGGTGGTAATCGACTTAACACCGAAAGTGTGATAAGAGACCATGGGACACAGGTGGACAGTAGTCTCCCCCTTGATAATCACAGTGCCACACTAGTCATGTAATCTGTCTACATGGCACACCTCATCACAAAAGCTGTGTCATCCAGGAAAAAAGAGGTCAGTGTTCCTCTCTACTCATCACTCACAAAACGCATTATAGAGTACAATACCTCTTCTGGTATGTACCTCACAAGACATCTACAGCAACTGGAAAGGCCACAGACATACCTCACAGAGAGTAATACTGTCCTGAAACAGATGCCCTATGCAGACCATCTCACAAAACCACAGCTAGACTGTGTCACATACTGGCAACCCAGAGGTGACCTCTGCCTAACATACAAAGCTATGTCAAACCCAGAGCTGTTGGACATGCTCCACGTAAACAGATCACAATCCCTATGAGCTACATGCTCTAGGGACCTAAACATTGTCACCTCTATAAACAGAACATGCTGGAGGGATAGATTCCTATCTCAGAGACATCCCATACTCACTCTGGAACAAACTACCTATCAGTAGCAAACAAAGCTCCTCAGTAGCACTCGTCATGAATAGTCTTGATGATTGGATGGGAGATAGGAAATACACCCTGCGAATCACCTCTGTGGCTCTGCTTGACAGGGACACATGAAATTAAATTACGTGGGTGTCAAAAACCAGGGTACCATCTGGCTAGGCTTCTATAGGCCCTAGGGCCAATAGCCTATTACCTACCTATGAACCAATACACACCCACATGTACTTGTTGCAATAATTGCTATGTGAGGTTGACTGAGTGTGATGGTGAATGTGTTGGTGAATGTGTCACAGTTGTGTATATGTGGGATAGCTTAGTGGGAAACTGTTTCTGTCATGGTATTATGTGTCCTAGCTCTGATCCCAGCAAAAGATGTGTATGCTATTGCTAGCCAGAAAAAGTAGTATGGCATACGGTCTGATGTAGTCCCTTTGTGTTAACTGGGGTATGCCATTGGAGGATAAAGCAGTACATGTATGCTCATTGATTGGTACTGCTGGTGAATCAAACCCCTGTATGAGCTGTAGTATTACCTGAAGCTGTAGGCCTAAACAGCACAGTATGGTGTATGTCCACATTGCTTGGAAACACTGTTTTGTGTGTTCCCTGTAGTCCTCACAGATTACATACCTCAGGCATAAGGGTTTGTAAGTACTGACACACACTACTGTATGGTAAACACGTAAACCTCATCTGGGTTGCCATACCTCTGTCTCCTGTATGTATGTCTGATGTTTGTGTGGGTATGCCTGTAACATGCCCTCGGTCATATGTGTGTTACAGGATATAAGTGCGTAACTAGCAACATGTATAGTCTAGTACAGCAGTATGCCACCTATATTCATGAATGTGCACATATTGTAGGCAGGGGTTTTCCATCAACAACTAGTGCGGTATACTGGTAATACTGTAACTGGACTTTACAATCATTGCAATAGATTACATATTTCATTATGCATTAGCTTGATATATACCTCCTGTGGCTAGGTGGTGCATTGTGTCGCATACAGTGTGCCATGTACTGTTGCATAGTCTTACATAGTGGTTTCTCTTTGTTGCTGTGCAGAAAATATTTTAATATATAGAGTGTGTGAGGCACTGTCAGGCAGTTGTGGGTTGAGCACTGATATGTGGTATTGAAAGTGTGTATCCTCTGACAGACAATAGTTTGCTATTTATGGCAGTTCAGTGATATCTGTACTGTAGAATGTTAAGTGTGCCACATGACTTGCTCACACATATTGTTTCATTGTCTTCCAGGGTCATGGCCCACCATCGCAATCCTGCCTGTAGTCATGCAGAGGATGAGATATTAACCACCTGTCTCATCCAACACTACACCCTGCTATTTTCAATAACCAGCCAGGACCAGCATGAGTGGACTGCACTGTGGCAAGATGTTTTCCATAGGATAAATGACGTAGGCATGCATAACTGAACATATGAGAAGGTATGACATTACTGCAGTGATTTACTTAGACATGTCCGGCAGCGTGCGTCTGATGTCCGTAGGCAACAGCTTGCCACTGCTGGTGGGGTTGCCACTCATCCCCCCCTCACCAGAGTGGAGGAGCTGCTCCTGAGCCTGGGGGCTCCCAGCCAACAACAACAACAGCACACATGTATCAACATGGAGGCCAGAGCCCCCCAGCAAGTTCACATGGAGCGTGCAGGTAAGATGGCATATCTGTAGGACTAGTGTTACATCTATTGTTAGATCATGCATATGTGAGATGTGTACTGTGTAGTTAGAAGATGTGGAGCCTGGTGTTGTTCAATACTGATAATTTGGTACATGATGTGTAGGCCTGTGACTGTCACCCACTGTGCTACTGTAAGATTGCAAACCCACAGTAGCAATGCCACAGTTGTTGCCACTGACAAACTGTTTCATATCCTTGTAGGTCCCTTTAGTGTGACAGCAAGGCAGCAGACCCATGCTGGTGAGTGTGTTCTACATTTAATATTGCAAATAAAATGTGCATGTCATAGGTGAGGTGTAGGCCATGTACACATGTAACACACCTACGCATAATGCATGCTGTGCATATTTGCTGTGAGACTATGCACATCTCAGTAACGTGAGTGGCTGCCTCAAACACATGCAATACACAGAGCATCCCAAGCAATTGTGGCTACACTATAGTGGACATTGGATAGGCAGTCGATACACATGCACACGACATACACAACTCCATCATACGCAGTACATGTTAATATGCTACACATGGCGTATTCAGACACATGCTGTAAGGTCACACTCCAGTATCCCAAATGTCATCCACACAGCACACATAATATACCTGTGGGGTAGAGGCCTATCATGGGGCAGTGCGACACTCTTCAACACACAACACATTCATGTTAGGCAATGCTCCCTCTTAGGCACCTTACAAACCCATGTAACAACTGGCTGTAAAATGGTGAATGTGGCCATGGTACTGTGGTTCAGGTACAGCATGATAGGTGCCGGTATGGCACACATAAGTAGCCTTGAGTAACCACATGATGCTGCATGATGATGGCTCATGGTACAACACGCCATTCAGTTACAGTAACCACAGTACTACACATAGCATTCATTGCTATACACCTCAATGTTGTGTGTGTGCAAACATATGCACCTATACACAATATGCATAGCAATCACCATTTGCACAAATTGACACAAATATGTCTTGTAATGCTATTGAGTGTATAGGTCACATGACACACATTGGGTATGTGTGAAGTTTAATGTTGCAGTTGTGTTGTAGCATGCCATGTCATGGTTGGCACTGGCATGTCCACAATATGTTCTACACTCACCATAACTACTGTACAATGGCTATGTTGAGCAATGGTATTCCATCAGGTATACACGCACCACTCATCCTGTGTGTATACATAGCATGCATGAGCTAAACCTGTGTCCACAATTATCTGCTAAAGACATAGACGCTCTAATCAGTAACGGATATCTATGTGACACACAGATAAACATCCAGCCATGGTATGTATACCTGTGAGTGATGGTGCACAGCACATTGAAGAGCTTGTAATACTTGCACAGCAACGTTGTGTCCATGTACACATTGCATTCCAGGGTGAGGCCAATCACTGAACAACAACACACATGCATCAAAGGCATGCATACTGTTATTAGCAAGGACTTTCTACACTTGCACTGTATGCTGTTGAGCAACACACATCCTGCATGCTGACACGTGTGATATGACTGTTTGTCTTGTGATACTGTACCCCAGCATCAACCACTATTGGGTATGTTCTGGATTGCTGGTGGTGTGTGTGTGTGTCTCTGCTTTAGTGAGGAGTGTAGTTGTGTGCATGTGTGCATGTGTGCATGTGTTCATGTGTGCATGTGTGCATGTGTGCATGTGTTCATGTGTTCATGTGTGCGTGTGTTCATTTGGTCATGTGTGCATGGGTTCATGTGTTCATATGTGCATGTGTTCATGTGTGCATGTGTGCATGTGTGCATGTGTTCATGTGTGCATGTGTTCATGTGTTCATGTGTGCATGTGTGCATTTGTTCATGTGTTCTGACATCATGTACAGGTCATAAAGTGTGTGTTCCTGTCTTCCTCTCACAGGTGCTGAGGTTGGGCTGGTTCACTGCAGCAGGGAACCTGATGTCACTGACACAAATAGTGATAATGAGGATAGGTGTGTTGAGGTACAGGCATGTTTGCCAGGGTCTGTCGTTGGGCCACCAATCGACAGTACACAGCTGTCCACCCCATCCATGCACACAGTCATACTGCCAATACATGCCTCATCACCAATGCCCTTAGCTGAGGGACAGTCTACAGTCAGCAATGGCCAGGACAGTGTGGTACCTATGGCACATACATCCGGACACAGTAGCCATACCCAGAGGTCTGGAATGGTACCACATAGGCAGACGTCCAGGGGTTCTCATCGGAGCACTGCTGGTCATCATGCCCCTGACAGATGTGCCACAGGTCTTACAACCTCACTCATGTTCCAGGCTGTCATGAAGGCACAGGCACGTATGGAATGGTACACCAGACAGGGACTAAGGACACAGAGGGCACATAACACCACTTTAAATGACAGTATCCTTGACCTAACAGGTGCCATCCATAATTACACTGAGGTCATGGATATACGTTGGGGTGAACATTAGATGTCCTCTGCAATGTCATGCCCATGTGTCAGGACAGTGCGGGACAGGTGAGACATCGACGTGGACGTATGCCAGCAACATCAGCAGCTGGCAGTAACCGCGGACGTCCCTCAAGTCACAGCCTCTCCTGTAGTGCCAGTACCAGCCCCAGCAATGTTGGGGTTGGGCTGTCCATAGACCGTCCTAGAAGACCATGTGCATGTGGCACTGGACAGTTCCAGCAGGGATCTGGGTCCAGTGTACATATAACTACCTCTGAGAATAGTACTCAGTCTGGCTCAGTACCTGATACTGTCAGTAGCACCCCTGCCAGGCACAGGTACCGTATCCGTGGCTGGAGACGGTTATCTGTAAAGCCTGGCAGGTACAGTCTGTAGCTGTCCCAAAATCCCTGTATATGGCAACCACATGGTGGAACTGTGTGCATGCAGACACACACACACACATAAACCAGACACCTAGGGCGAGCACATACCCACACGCATTACATCAACATTGGCCCATACCAGTACTCTTGGCCCTCACACACACACACACACACACACACACACACACACACACACACACACACACACACACACACACACACACACACATGTCTATTGTATGGCTCAATGTAGGCCTCTGGCAAACCAGCAACACACCTTGTGCATATGATGAAACCTGTGCCACCTCATGTCATCTGTAACATTGATGCAGGAACAGGCTAACATGGTGCTGATGCACAGGGTGACTTTATGGCAGTATAGCAATGTTAGCATGTTGTCATCAGTAAAGTGTAATGTTATCCTTGAAGGTGTAGCTGAGCAGGCATGATGCATTAAAGCTATGATTGTCAATGTAGTATTGTTTACACCAGTGTTAATCCCAATAGTGTATTGTCCGCTCACATGCTACTTGGCTGTTGTGTGTAGTATTGGCAGCATGTGTTAGAGAGTGGACAGTACGTGTGGGATGTGTGCAGCACAGGTTTGCAGGTGTACATTTGTGAACATGGTGGAGGTGCACTGTCTGCATGTACGTGCATAGTGGGCACATGGGCAGGGTGACATGCCCTGTATTACACAGTGTCAACACTCCATAGTTTCAATTGGTGGCCAGTATGCATTGTACTACACACATTTTGGAACTTGGGTACACATGTGTGTATGACATGGTTTGACACTGTGCTGTGAGTGATACTGTTACTGTCTGTCATTGGTTTGCATTCTGGTAGTATGCATAACCTCTACAGCCTGACCATAAACAATCGTTAGATGATGTCTTGACAACTGACACACAGATGTAGGACACACAGTAACATTTGTACCCTTCAGGAACTATACTATGGCAGTAACCAGTGGTGTTCAGCTGCACCCATTCCTGGGACCACTCCTGATTGCCATATAGCTCACTTAGGTACAAGAAAACATAGTAGGGATATGTCCGTCCATGTCTGGGAATGCATACTGTGGCCTATAATGCATTCTCTAGATGACACACATATCCTCCACAAGGGTATCATACAGACAGATACCTGTTGTCAAACCCATGCTGTAAAGCTATAAGCCAACTAAAGCATGGTCATCCACCTTTACAAAACATAGTATCCCCACAGTACCACATAGGTAGTAACCCCCAACATGTTGACAGGTACCGATGTGTACATACAGCCAAGTGTTACATCATCTCTCCTTTGTAATCACATTTCCAAAGGTATTTTGAGATCCCTCGGCGAATCACATAAGCAATAAGGGGTCTGCATGCATATCCACAAATGTTGTTGTACACCTATAATGAATAGCCATCGCTGACAGACTTTGCTGCATTTTAACTGGTCTGAAATATACCTCAGGCATAAACCCTCACTCACACTATTCAATAGAAACCATAATTAGTGTGCGTGACACGGATGACCTAGGCCAGGGATCATTGCAGTGGCTGGGGTTGTCACAAGCATACAGATGTGGCCTAAGGTCTGGAAAGTGGCAGCACACTCTGTCAAAGATAACAGATGTGTTCATGGAGAAAGCAGGGTTCCCACCTCTGAAATAATTAAGGTCACATGTATGTATGTGTATTTGCCACACAGCTACCTGACGTGCAATGCACATACTGTTGTCATTGTGATATGTCATACAGTGGTAAAAGCAAAACCCACAACACAGTGACCAACTGTGTCACACACAGAGCACACACACACTCTCCAAGTGCAGGATTCAAACCTCTACCTAATTACTTTATGATACTAGCGCAGTACGCATTTACACGACACACTATACACATTACTGGAAGCTCGTTTTTCCACAGGTATATTTGTAGGATGATGACATCATTAGACTTGACAAAGATAAGTATACCACTTTTAAGGTGTTGTAGTTGTCCCCAAAAAGGTTGCTCCTCTACAAGAAGATACACACACACTGTCATACAATCATCAAATGCAGGATTCAAACCCCTATCATATTAGCTCATGATACTAGAGCAGTATGCATTTACACAACATGCTATACACATTATTGGAAGCTCTCTTTTCCACAGGTATATTTGTAGGATGGTGACATCATCAGACTTGACAAAAATAAGTATACCACTTTTAAGGTGTTGTAGTTGTCTCCAAAAAAGTTTGCTTCGTTACAAGGAGATATATACACACACACACTTATCAAGTACAGGATTCAAACCCCTATCGAATGATACTAAAGCAGCATGCTGTTACACAGAATGCTATACACATTAGTGGAAGTTCTTCTTACCACAGGTATATTTGTAGGATGGTGACATCATCAGACTTGACAAAGATAAGTATACCACTTTTAAGGTGTTGTAGTTGTCTCCAAAAAGTTGTTCTTCTACAAGGGGATACACACACACACACAGTTGCCAAGTGCAGGATTCAAACCCCTACCTAACGATACTAGAGCAGTATGCATTTACAGGACCCACTATACACATTACTGGGAGTTCTTCTTTCCACAGGTATAGTTGTATGATGGTGACATCATCAGACTTGACAAAGATAAGTATACCACTTTTAAGGTGTTGTAGTTGTCTCCAAAAAGGTTGTTTTTCTACAAGGAGATACACACACAAACACACTATCATACAGTTGTTAAGTGTAGGATTCAAACCCCTACCTAACTACTTCATGATACTAGAGCAATATACATTTTCACGACATGCTATATACCTTATAGGAGGTCTCTTTTCCACAGGTATATTTGTAGGATGGTGACATCATCAGACTTGACAAAGATAAGTATACCACTTTTAAGGTGTTGTAGTTGTCTCCAAAAAGGGTGCTCTTCCACAAGGAGATACACATACATACTCTCATACAGTTGTCAAGTGCAGGATTCAAAACCCTACCTAACTACCTTATGACATTAGAACAATATGCAGTGACACAACGTGCTATACACATTATTGGGAGCTCTCCTTTCCACAGGTATATTTGTAGGATGGTGACATCATCAGACTTGACAAAGATGGGTATACCACATTTAAGGTGTTGTAGTTGTCTCCAAAAAGGATGCTCCTCTACAAGGAGATACACACACACACACACACACACACACACACACTCTTATACAGTTGTCAAGTGCAGGATTTAAACCCCTACCTAACTACTTAATGATACTAGAGCAGGATGCATTTACACGATGCACTGTAGACTTTACTGGGAGCTCTTTTTTCCACAGGTATATTTGTAGGATGGTGACATCATCAGACTAGACAAAGTGGGTTACATTAGGTGACATTAGGTGGGCTACATAGAAGGCATTTGTAGACACTTTGGCAATGTGATCATCAAAGGAGAGTTTACTATCTAGCTGGGTCCCCAGGGCCATAATTACATTCTCCGTACATACTGGATTACCACCTATGTGGTAATTTGTGTGCACTTTGTTTTACCCAAAGAGGATGACTACACATTCTTTGGCATTCTGCTTGAAGGCATTGTTTTGACACCAGGTATCCGTCTCTGTAAAACTCTTCTGTAGGATGTCTGTGTCAGCCGTAGAGTCGACTAAGGACCACAGTTATCAGTCATCTGCAAACTTGTTCAGCCATACTCCTCCCATGCTTGCCTGTACCTCTGAGCAGTATCTACTGAACAGGTGGGATCCCAGGACCAATACCGGTGGGATGCCATTTCTGACTGGTTTAGAGTCGGACATGGCACCCGCAATTCTGAACATGTGTGTTTGATCTGTGAGCCAGTTGGTCACCCATCCTGTGACATAGCTGTTAACATTCAAGCTGGTAAGCTTGTCCATGATGCCAGAGTGGAGAATGGTGTCGAAAGGCCTTAGTGAGGTCCAGGTGGGCTGTGTGGACTACTTTCATCTCCATCTATGTCCTTGGTAACTGTTTCAAATGAATCAACTAGGTTTAGGAGACAGGATCTACCTTTAACAAAGCCAAGTTGGGTACAGTCCAGTGTCTGGAGGTCCCCATTGTCTCTGTTTATGGGTTCCATGATAATTAGCTCCATAGCTTTGCAGACCAGGCTGAGTAGGCCTATAGGGCAATGGTTTCCTGGTTCTGTTGTAGCACCCCCTTTGTGAAGCTGGATGACTGTTGCTGTATGCCATTCCTTGGGTACATAGCCTGTGTTAAGGTCGAGTCTGGACAGTGAATGTAGGTGAGGGTGTAGTTCCTTTTGGGGCTGGTGTAAGTCGCAGCCTGGGATACCATCCAGTCCCATTGATGCTGTGTTCTTAGCTTTGGAGAGGGCTGTTTTTACCTGCATGTCCATGAAGTCTGGTGCTCTGCATTCTTCTGGGATGGACACAGGCCCTTTTGGGGGTGATGTGGGTGGGAGTTTGCACTGAACTTGTCCCCAGGATGTGGGCAATGTAAGTTGGTTCAGTGTATCTTTTTCCATTTTTGCAGTAGCTGACAGCATTTTTGAGAGTTGCCACCTAAATGTTTGGTATAGCTAACAAAGGCTTTGTGACTGTTATTCTTACATTCCTTGGCAATTTGTCTTTAGAAACTGGCCTTGGATTATTTTATGAGTGATCATTGTTTCTTCCTAATAATGATCAGTGATGCCTTTCCTTATGTGAAGTTTGCTCTATCATGTGTTTGTTCCCTCCTTCTGTTGTATAGCTTATTTATGTGCGACAACCACCAGATTGGTTTTCTAGTTTTGGAGGAGTGCATGTTTTGATCCATGCATCCCTGTAGATGCTCATAGAATGCACTTGGAAATGATTCTGCAGATTGTATAGCATTATCCTATAGCAAGGGTGCTTTTGAACTTTCCACTTTGGTCTTGAAAAATGTGCTGTTTTCTTTAGAAACTTTCTTCACAGTGGTTTCCTTGACTGTGGGGGGGGGGTGTGTGATGTGGGTGTCCAGTGTGATTACATTATGATCTGATATTACCAGCGAGGGGTTTATCTCTGTTGTGGAACACTGGTACTCCATGTTGGTGATGATCAGGTCCAGTATGTTGTCACCTCTAGTGGGCGTGGTAACCAGCTGTTCCAGAGCATTTGAGTTTTTAAATTTTGGGAAGCATTGGGCAAAGGACGTTGTACATGAGTAATTCTCCCAGTCAGTGTTTTGGTAGTTGTAATTTCCTCATATAATGGTGTTTGGTAGGATCTTTATATTTCCCACTGTTCTCATGGATACTGAGTGAGGTTCCTGAGACAAGGTAGGTGATCCGTAGCAGGCTACAATGTGATAAGTAGCTTTGCCCAATGTTAGTTGCACTTGCATGGTCTCCAAGGCCTCATGCTGTGCCACTAACCTGAAGGTGTGGGTATCCATAAGGTAAATGGATACACCACTTCCTTTTGTATTTCACCCTGGGTTTTGGGGCCGAAGATCAGAGGGATTGTGAGTGTTTTACGTGGAGCATGTCCAACAGCTCTGTGTTTGACATAGCTTTGTATGCTAGGCAGAGATCAACTCTGAGTAGGCGATATGCGAGAGAGTACAGCTGTAGCATTTTGAGACGGTCTGTGTATGGCATGTATTTCAGGCCGATAATGCTATTTGTGAGGTATTTATGCAGACTTTTCAGTTGTTGTAGATGTCTTGTGAGGTACATAGCAAAAGGGGCATTGTACTCTATTATGAATCTAGTGAGTGATGAGTAGAGGGGAACAATGTCCTCCTCTATTCTGCATGAGACACCTTTTGTGATGAGGTGTGCCATGTAGAAGGATTCCCGGACTACTGCGGGGATGTGATTATCACAGGTGTGTTCACTGTCCACCTGTGACCCCAAGGTCTCTTATTACACTTTCAGTGTTAAGTATACTACCGCCTATGTTGTAGTTCATGGCTACAGAGTTTTTACCAAAGGAGATGACAATGCACTTTTTGGCATTGAGCTTGAGGCCATGGCTTTGACACCAGGCATCTGTCTCAGTGAGGCCCTTTTGTAGGATGTCCACATCTTCAGTAGTTTTTATTATGGCTCCTAGTTTGCAGTCATCTGGAAACTTCATTAGCCACAGACCTTCCATATTAAAGTTTACTTCAGGGAAGTAGATACCAGACAGGACAGGACCCAGGACTGAACCCTGTGATACTGCACTTGTCTCTGGTCTAATGTTGTACTTGGAGTCTGCTACTTTCACAGTGTGTGTTCTGTCAGTTAGCCAGTTGGCATCCCATCTTGTGACATAGCAATTTATACCTAGTTTAGTGGGTTTATCTATAAGTCAGGAGTGGGGGATGGTGTTGAAAGCCATGCCAAGATCTACATAGGCTGTGTGAACCACCTTACCCTTGTCTACGGTTCTGGTGACTGCTTCAATGATGTCTATCAGGTTTAGGAGACATGATCTGCCTTTTACAAACCCAACATGGTTGTGGTCCAGAGTTTGGAGATTACCAATGTCTTTTTTTATAAGTTATATGATGATACATTCCATGGCCTTGCAGAGCAGGCTCATCAGGCTGATGGGCCGCTAGTTCCTGGAGTCCATGGTGGCTCCCCCGTTGTGTAGTGGGATAACCGTCGCTGTGCGCCATTCAGCAGGCACAAAGCCTGAGATGAGGCTATGACTGAACATGGTACATAGGTGTGGTGCCTGTTAATTCTGTAGTTTGTGTAGAACACAGCCTGGAATGTTATCTGGTCCCATGGATGCTGTGTTCCTGGCTTTGGAGAGTGTTTTTTAACTGTGCAGCCATGATGACAGCAACTTTGCAGTCTTCCATTATAGAGATGTGCTCTTTCATGTGTGAGAGGGGGGTAAAGTTAGCACTGATCCTATCTGCCAGGATGTTGACAATATCAGTTGGGTCTGTAAATTTAGTGCCATTGTGCTGTAACTCAGAGCAGATCTGAGTGTTGCCATTGAGATTCTTGACATAGCTATAGAATGCTTTGTGGTTGTCTTTAGAATCAGTGTCGATTTTGTTTTCATAACTAGCTTTGGAGGATTTTATCATGGATCACAGCTTCTTACTGATGTGGACCATGGAGCTCCTCCCCTCATGGGATTTTACCCTCTTTTGCAACAGTATTTTCCTTCTGTTGTGCAGTTTGTTTATGGCAGGGGAACAACAGATTGGCTTCCTTTTCTTGGAGGTTAGTGTCTTGGTTCTGTTTGGGATAGCACAATGCATGCAGTCATGTAAGTGCTTATGAAGTGCAATTGTGAAGGATTCAGTAGTCTTAACTGTATTGTCCATCTGCATGGGTGTCCTGCAGTTCAGCACTTCGGTCTTAAGAAGCATGAAGTTGGCATTGGAGACATTTTTAACATGGCTTCCTTAATGGGGGTGTGGGTACAGAATGTGGATATGTAGTGTAATTAGCTTATGGTCAGATGGGACCAATGAGGCACTGACGTCAAATGTGGAACACCGGTCACGCAAGACACACCAAACCCTGTAACCAACACAAATAACCACTTAGTGAGCTAAATGCTACTCATTGCCAGAAGTTTCAGCCTCCAGATGCATACACTCAAGACACTTCTCATTATGGAGAATATTAATATCTGTGCAGTATCGGTAACCTAGTTCAAGGCTCCAGACAGCACACCAGCACTACCAGGATACTACTCATTCCATACCTTCCAGCATCAGAACCTGAATCATAGCACATAGGGTGAGGGTGTATCCATATTCATCAAGGATACCTACACCTCTCTCTACATGCTCTCTACAGGATATGTACCCATAGAATGCTGCACAGCAATGTTTGTCACACTCCACAGGGGTGGGACCACGAAAACCTCTTGGCATTCATGCTCTATGAGCCTAACAAGTGTGTTCTGCAAGGCAATGGAGCCAATCATAATGGAAGTCAACAATACAGAGATTGGGAACCTTCACACAGTTGAGCACACACAGTTTGGCTTCATCAAATGCAGACCACGCCTCCTGAACTGGTAGGATTACTTTGACAGTTACCCAGTCTACGGATTATTGAAATGGGCTCCACACAGCCTACCTATACCTCGCTAAGGACTTTGACACCATTCCACAGTCAGGTATTATAGATGAACTCACCAACCTGGCCATGAATCCATACATCACAAGATGGATTGCAAACTGGCTCACAGATAGATCCCACACATTACAAGTTGCTGGCTACATGTCAGACTCTACACCAGTAATGACTGGTGTCCCCCAGGGTTCAGTCCTGGGGTCCCTGTTGTTTGGTATGGACTTCTCAAATGTACATGCCAACACAGGAGAATTGTGGTTGACTAAGTTCCTGGGAACTGTAAAGTGTTTGCCATAATAGATTCCCCGTAAGACAGACATATTCTCCAGAAGGGACTCTATGAGACAGACGTGTGGTGTCAGAATCATGGCCTCAAGCTCACTGTGGAGGAATGCATAGTGATCCTCTTTGTTGAAAACAAAATACCCACAAACTACCACATGGGTGTTACCCCCTTAAAAATGACAAGGTGATAAGGGATCTGGGGACACAAGTAGATAGTCATCTTTCCTTTGACAACCATGTTGCCAAAGTGATTGGGAGATCCTATGTGGCCCACCTAATCAACAAAGGGTTTGCATCAGGATCTAAAGAGGTAGTGTTGGCACTCTACTCTTACATCATCAGACCCATCATTGAGTACAGTGCACCATTTTAGATGTACTCGACTTAGCATATCCAGCAGCTGTAGAGACCACATAGGTACCTTACCAAGAGGATTACTGGCCTCAAACAGTTGTGTTATGAAACACAACTGGTAAAACTAAATCTGTTCTTTGTTGTGTACTGCCTACTCAGAGGCACACTCTGCCTAACATACAGAGCCATGTCCAACACATAACTGTTGAACCTGCTCCATCTACACATAACAACATTGAGTCACCCTACACATTCCAGGGATATGAACCTCATCGGAACGATGAATACAACATGCTGGTGGGATAGAGTACCATCCCAGACACTTGCCTTACTGTGTAACAGAGTCTCAATGTACATCAGACAGAATCCCTCGCTGACACTCTTCAATTGGAACCTTGATGAGTGGATGGGAAACAGACAGTTCATGCCAGGCATCACATCAGCAGCCCCACTAGAAAGGGGTTTAGGGTACTAACTATTAGAACTAGGCCTTGGGAGACTACCCAATGGTGTGGTGAAAGCTGCACAACTTGCGTAGGCTGATATATGCCTTCGTGGAGATAGTCTACTACATACCTATGGACTTATGTGACAGGTACATGTCTACAGATAGTAGATGTGTACTTCATTGTACAGTCATGTTGTACAGCAGGCACATGGACCACATTCACTGTAATGCTTACAGATACTGGTGGCTGTTATGTACAGTGGGAGAGATGTGCACCTCATGTCTTTCGTGCCATTAGGATGTGTGCTGGGTGGGACAGTCCTGGAAGGCTCCCTGTTATGGTCACCCTCTTAAACACATTTCTGCCCATACATCTTTGGCTTATTATACTGTGTTCCCCCTACATATATATATATATATATATATATATATATATATATATATATGTACAGGTACATAGGTAGGTGATAGGCTATCTGCCTGAAGGCATATATTAGTATGGACAGAGTGTGCAGCTATCACCACCCATGGAGTTAGTTCCCTAGGCCTCTGTGTAGTAGAGCTGATGAAGTGATCCATGGTGTGACAGTTCAGTTTTACATACACTCATCAAGGCTCCTCTGGAAGAGTATCAGTAAGGGTCTCGGCTTAATGTCATTTGGGAGCCTGTTCCAAAGCAAGGGAAGTCTGTGAGTTAGTCATGTATCCCTCCAACATGTTCTATTTAATGTTGTGATGATGATATCCCTAGAGCATGTGGTACAGTGAGCTTGTGTTTACTTCAGATAGCCATGTACATCAGTTCTGCATTGGACATGGACCTGTCTGTTGGGCAGAGATCTCCTGAGTAGACAGTATGCAACAGAGTACAGATTAAGTTAAATCCAGTCTGGTTGCATTGGGGCAACTGTTTGAGGCCAGTAATCTTCTTGTTGAGGTACTTCAGTGGTCTTTCCAGCTGCTGAAGGTGCCTAGTCAGATTCATCGCAAGTGTGTTGTGGTACTCTCTGACGGGTCTGATTACTGATGAGTAGAGGGAACCTCCTTTGACCTACATGCAAAGTCCTTGGCAGTTTGTGGGAATACATAGCATGATTTTCTAACCACTTTGTGAATATGTTTCTGGAAGTAGAGATGACTATCCACATGTGTCCATAGATCTCATATTATCACCTCCATATTTAGGGTGTTGGCACATATGTGGTATTTGTATGACTGTAGCTCAAGGGCATAATTTTTACACCACATATGTCTGACTGAGACCCTTTTTAAGGATGTCTCTGTTGTTCCACACATCGATTATGACAACTTTTTTGCAGTCATCCACAAACTCTGCTAAACATAGCCCTCGTGTGTTTGACTGTATTTCTGAAAAGTATACACCAGACAGGAGGGGTCCCATGACTGAGCCATGGGGGACAGCAGTTGTTACCAGCTTGAACAGGAGACCACAATTCTTACCTTGTGGGATCTATCTGTGCCCCAGTTGGCAATCCATCAGATGACATACATATTTATGCACTGGTTGTTGATTTTGTGGATACGACATTTGTCTGGGATGTTGGAAGACACCTTTCCAAGGTCTATGTGGGACATGTGTAGCTCATTTCATTGATGTATGTCCTGGGTGACTGCCTTGAAAACAGTCTAGCAGGTTTGGGAACCATGATCTGTCCCTGACCAAACCGAAATTGGTAGGGTTGGGTGTTTGTAGGCTCACAATAGCTCTGTTTATGAGTTCCATCATGATGGACTCCATGGCTTTGCAGATCAGGCTTAATAGGCTTATAAGACAATAGTTCATATGGTCTGTTGTACACCAACACTTGTGGAGTGTGCCAAATGTTGCTGTAATGTATTCAACAGTTTCATATTCTGTACAGAGGGTGTCTCAACAGACTGTTCAGGTGCAGGGTCTGTTTGTTTTGGAGTTCACATATGACACAGTTAGGGAAGCCATGTCATCCCATAGATGCCGTGTTTTTAGGTTTGGAAAGTTTTGTTTAATCATGTGATTTCTGGGTTTTCACAGTCTCCAGGTATGATAATGGGCCCTTTTGTCAGTGAGAAGGGGGTAAATATGTATGAACCTGTCTGACAAGATGTTTGGTGGTGTCAGTCATGTACATGTATTCATTTACAGTTTGCACTGACTCAGAAAATATATGTGTTTACATTAATATATATGACATTGCGAAGAAAGCTTCATGGTTCTCTATGGACTCTTTGACAATATGTTTGCCAGAACATGGATTGGATGATGTTAGGAGTGCTCATTGTTTATTGATGATACTGATCGGAGATTTATTGGTCTTCTTTGAATTTTCACTTTCTCTGAACAAATTCAGTACTTGTAGTACATAGTTTGATTATGACAGGAGTCCAATATATTATATGGGTCTGTTTTCATATAACTGTGTGCGCAAGGCAGGATTGGTGAATAGTGACTAGTTTCTGGGGTTAGAACTGCAACTGCCAGATATGTGTGGCCCACTGCTGTACTCAGACATGGCCTAAGTGTGTGAGCATGCCCAGTATGACCGTTCATTATGTTGTTGACTGACATTTGCTTTGTTTATTTAAGTGTGTGAGCATGCCCAGTATGGACATATATACTATATGTGTGTGAAAAATCAAGTTGTTTTTTACTTCAGGGCTCACCTTTGTGCTGTACATCAACATGAAGCACGCTGTGCCTGCAGGGCTTCCAGGAGTCGCTTTGCATAGACTTATCAACATTTATACATACAGGGGGGGGGGGCAACTATTATTTGTACATTTCTACCCAGGGGGCATACCTGATTGTTACTGTGGGTGTACATTGGATGAAGGGTTCACCTGACACTTATACACATTTGCTAGGCCTAAACTGCTATGCCAGGTACTCCATTTCAGTCTGTACTGTTGCCTATCGTACTGGTTTGAGGCATACTACTGTACTACAGAACTTAGCTTCCAATTTCACGTGTATTAGTTTGTGACTTCATAGCCTACCCAACCACATCACACTGCCTGGTCTGCTGTTATCTGTCTGCATAGGCCTGGGGGGGGAGTTCAGAGGGCATGATACAGCATTTGTTTGTGTTTGTGTTAGTCTACAATTGCCCTGCTGTGTCTGTGCCAGTGAAATGCTGTCATAGCTTAGTGGTTCAGTACTGTGACTATAGTGCACAGTATTCTGTGTTTGAGCCCTGTCACTGCTTTTTATTTTCCTGCTAGGCAGACCTGACTGATTAAGGAACAGTAAAGCAGGTGTGAGCGTGTTTAGCTGACTTTGCCTGACTTTGCCCAACATTGCCCAACATTGTCCAACATTGCCCAACGTTGCCCGACGTTGCGCTAGTTTGCGTAGTGCGCAGCTCCACGCAATTGTGCTTAAATATGCTAAATAGTGGTAAAATGTGCTTAACACTGTTTTATATTGCTTAATATAGGGCAATGATGCCTCAGGTGGTGCTGCAGCTGCAGGGCTGCTTATGTCGGATGCACATAGTACACTCCCTATACATGTTTGAAAACAGGTAGTGTCAAGTTAGGCATCTCTTTTATTGTATGTGTGAGTCAGAGATAGGTGTCATTTCCAGGGTTCCTACTGAGTCAGTGTATGTGCTATGCATTGCCTCTTTGCCAAGGCCAGGGCATACTGGGCACGCCTCCTTCTGCCTACTGGGGAAGGCTCAGGTTGTTCCTCCTCCGAGTCAGACAAGTGCCTGTGCAGGTCTTGGCAATGGTGGGGGGCTGTTTGGCCCTGCCCCATGCTGTTCCTGCTGCATCTGTTTTTGCAGGATCATATTGTGTAGCATGGCACATACCATGACAATTTGGGTACATGTAGTCGGTGAGTACTGCAAGGCTCCACCAGATGTGTCCAGGCACCGGAACCGTGACTAGAGCATCCCAAACACACATTCAATAATGTTTCTTGTTTGTGTGTGTGCCTCATTATGGAGTTCTTGTTCGGGTGTGTGTACATTTCTGATGGGTGTCATCAACCATGGCTCCAGTGCGTATCCAGCATCCCCCACTAGGTGACCGTCAGGGATGTCCCCATTGGCAAATCTCTGGTACAGCTGCGTCAGATGCCAGATGTGGGAATCGTGATAGCTTCCAGGGCAGTCAGCACACACATTCATTAATATGCCCTGGGCATCACACACGACCTGGCAGTTGATGGAGGGTAAGCCCTTGCGGTTGATGTAGACCCTACCCTGCACACCAGGTGGTGCTTTGATGTGTATGTGCTTGCAGTCTATTGCACCCACCACCTTAGGGTATTCCGCTATTTGGTGGAAAAGACACCTATTACTGACCAATGCCTCACTGGAATTGGGGAAGTATACATGCTCACCGACATGTGCTGACATGGCATCCAGGAACTGGTGCAGTACCCTGGATGCTGATGCCTGTGAAACCCCCATCATGTCACCAGTTGGTCTCTGGAAGGTACCTGTAGCTAGTATTCATAGGCGAACACATACCTTGGTATCCACTAGGATGGGTTCCCCTCTGTTGGTTCTGTGTGTGAGGCGTGACCGGCACAGCTCAACAATTTGCTGCAGGAGGTCTCTGTCCATTCTATAGTGCTCCACTATCTCCAGCTCATGTAGCCCCTGGTAGGTTACCCTGGGTCTGTACACTCTTCTCCGTCTCCTCACTATGGGTTGCTCAGCAGCATTCACAACATCACCACCCTCAGCACCTTGCACATGTTGGTTTATAATAGCAATGGCAGCCCCTAACATTTTGTCAGCCTTAAGCTTTTTGAGTTTTCACTCTTTCTATACTGCAGTGTTGCAGAGTTCTTGTGAAAAAACAGGTTAGGCTGCTGTTTGCAGAGTTTAAGTTGCTGGGCTGGGCTGGGCTAGTCGACTGCCTGTGTAATTGGCTGATTCTGATATATTTCACCTGGCAGCTCTGCTAGTTCTCCTTAGTTAACTTCCTACTACTTCTTTTCCTTCCTTTTTCCCTTTTTGTTTCCACAAGGGGCAGCGGCGCACAAACAAGCGCACACGCACCCACACAAGCACGCACACGCGCGCACACTGTGTAAGCACGTTTGCAAGAAATTTCAGATATATCCATGGTGTACACCTTGGGTTTCTTGTTTTCAGTACCACTGTGAACACACCTCTTGCAATCCTGAGCAACTCAGGGCAAACACAAGCCACTGTGCTCCAGCCACCTTACAGTCTTTCAGACATGTCCCCTCATGATGTCACCTATCTTCTACTCGACTACTACCCTACTCCTACACTTACACTCCAGGGACATGGCTCACATGCCGGGAAAAATTGGGATTCACTATCCTTATCCTCATTTGCATAGGATTGCCTACTAATGCTTGGTTACATATCTCACACTGAGCTTCCCCCCCTTAGCAACCACTACTCAGTGGCCATGTTGTTTGCAGCCTGCCATTCACCTGCATGGCAGAACAAGCTTGTTAGTGTAAACGCACATTTGTGGCTATTTTTCCCTTTTTTTCATTTTATTTAAAGCGCAGCATGTTTGTGCGACGCTGCGCTACTCTTAAACATCGGCGATCGGGAAAAAAAAGAACATTGGATTTTATGGATTTACAACATTTACAAATGCCAATGGCCTTATATTTGGCCAATGGCATGCTTACTCAACTAGATGCACCCTTTATTTGGAGCTGTCATAGCTCCGTTTAGCTATTTGCAGAACGGTACTCCGTTACCAATGGAGTACATTTCTGCAGATAACACTACTCTTACACGGACAAGTTAGTGGTTCCTGGATCACAAATTTACCTCATTTGCATAGCTTTCAGCAGCAAAGGAGGTAATTTGCATACCATAACACTGTCCGTGCAAGAGTAGCTTTAGAAGCTCTCATGCACGCCCCTGCCAGCTATTGCTGAATCGCTCGGCAGACATATTGCCTGTCTGCCATCTTACACTGTTCTTACACTCTGTGCAAGCCTTCGTAAATCTGGCCCGCAAACTTTTCATGGTCCTTGATTATTTTGGTGTCTAAATAATGAATCTCTTGCTTGTGAAAGTTAAATGTGAATTTTAAAAAAATTGGTAGTTTGATTTAGGTATTGGACGAATAGTGGAATGGACTCTGAAGTTCCCCTCCACAAAATAAAAACATCATCCAAAAACCTACAGTAAAATACAACTTTGGAAAAGAATTCACTTTTGAAAATATGCTCCATTTCCCAGCCCAGCAACACCAAGTTAGCATAAGTTGGACACAAGCTGCCCCCATTGCTACACCCTTGACCTGCTGGAAATATTCACCTTCAAAATATATGTAGTTGTTTTCCAAAATTATTCCCATAAATTCACATATTAAACCAATTTCATCAGGGTTTAAATTCAAAGATGTGCACAGAACATCTTCGAAAAAGTTTATGCCTTCTTGCTTTGGAATACAGGAAAACAAATCTTCTACATCAATGGTCAAAAGGTAAGAATAAGCACACCAAAAATCTCTTTTTAATTGTCATAGAAAGTCCCAGGAATCTTTGACCAAGTGTGGAAATTGCTCAACCATGTTTTATTTTTCTATCCACATATACAGCTAAATTATGTGTTTTAGAACCAGCCGCTGCCACAATGGGCCTAAAAGGCGGATTTTCTATATTTTTATGTACTTTCGGTATACCAAAGATAACAGGAAATTTGGGATATAAATTCAAAAGAAAATCATAATCTGCCTTAGAAATCCTTTGGTCCATTGCATACTCATATAAAAAACTGTCTATTCTCTGATAGGAAATGTGTATTTCATTCCTAGAGCATGTGGAATATTTTTCAGCATTGAATAAAATAGTTTGCATAATGTTTGTATAGTCATCACAATTATATAAAACAATTCCACCACCCTTGTCGGGTGTCATGACACGTATGCTTTTATCCTCCCTTAAGTTACATAGCAAACTCCTCTCATCTACACTAAGGTTAGAGAATATTCTTTTCTGGTTACCCCATATTTTGTAGATATCTTCTTTAATAACTTTCTCAAATGTACTAATGAGAGGGTGTAGGGGGGGTTATATGCACTATTTTTCTCAAAGTTAATAAAGGAAATTTAGTTATGTCATACTCTAATTTATTGGAATGCATTAATTTTAAATTTAATTTTCTCAAATATAATTGTACATCAACCAACGTACTAGCTATATCCGGGACTTTCGTAGGTACAAATTTAAAACCCTTCAAAAACAGGGAAAAGTATTCTTGTGAAACAACCCTGTCTGTATAGTTATATATATGAAAACCGTTTAAGGTGTGCTGAACATTACTAACTTGTGTAACTGGAATTAAATGTCCTACCATCTGGGGTGACCCCTGTATTGCTGTGCTACCTTGCTGTAGGTTTGATAATTCACCTTTTTCCAACTCGCTATTCTTTCTGAGCGTCTTGAGCATTTATATTATCCTTAGAAAGGCTTGGAACCCAAACGCCTTTCCATGCTGTTTAGTTATTTATTTATTTATTTTACATTTGTTGACTGGGCTAGTCTAACTGGATACATGTCCATTTTCAGTAGAGGCCCAGGGAGAAAAGCTCCAACGCAAATACACAATATAGTATAAAAGTTGTGACAGCTCAAGCTTGACGCAACTGTTATTAATAAAAAGTCCAATACTGTTGTAGCAGTACAAGCTTGATGCAGCTGTTATTAAAAAAGTACAAAACTAATGGTGAGCATAATACAAATAGTAAAGGTAATATACAAAAAGTTGTTTACTTTTTCGATATATACATAGAATTAAATTGGAAAACATGATTTATATGAATCGGAAAGGAGAAGTCAGTAGTTAGTGCAGTTTAATATTAGGTGAAAAGTATACATAGGTATAAAGTAAGAAAGCTAGTCAGGGTTAGTACAAGGGCATAACCAGTGAGTACTAAGAAATAGTTTTAGTTTCTGTTTAAAAAGTGTTATTGAGGACAGAGATAGGAGTTCAGTGGGAAGTAGGTTCAAGTGTTTTTCTACAGAATTAGAGAACAAAGAATCTCCTGCTAAGTTGTTTGATCTGCTAGTACTAATAAGTAGCTTATTAGAGGAGCGTAGATTCTTAAGATTGTTGTAGGGGGTAATGAGAGTAGTTAGTATAGGTGTATTGGTGGGTTGATACAGGCTCTTATGGGTAATAGCAAGCTGGTGAAATAGAAGCTGATTTTGGAACTCTATCCATCCTAATTGTTTTAGGTTGCTACAATGATGAATTCTAAAAGGAGAGCCAGTGGCAAATCTAGCAATATTATTATATGAAATTGCCAGTTTGTTGAGGTTGTTTTTTGAAAGATTAGTGTATATAGGTGAAGCACAGAGTAGAGTGGAGATTAAATGAGTTCTGGCTATAGCAGTCCTGGCTAATGGAGTAACATAAGAGTTTGATTCTATAGAGGGATCCCAATTTCTTGACTGTTTTTATTGTACTGTTAATGTGAGTATCAAAGTTAAGGTTGCTATCTATAGTTATTCCTAAAAGTTTGGTGGTTGGGTCAGGAGATATGAGAGTGCCATTTTTAGATATGAGTGTGAAGTAAGTAGGGGTTGACTTACGGGTTGGAGTAAAAAGTAGAAGTTTAGTTTTTTTAGGGTTCAGTAGGAGGCAGCAGTTTAAAAACATTGTTCTACTGTATTAAATGCTTTTTGGGTAAGGGACTGTAGCTCAGAAGGAGAATTAGCTGAACAAATTATAGTGGAGTCATCTGCGTATTGAATACAGGTTGCATGAGGAATTGCTAAATGGAGGTCATTAATAAAAATGGAAAATAGCAGTGGGCCTAATATGGAACCCTGGGGAACACCAAGGGAAATGGGGAGGTGTGTAGATACATTGTTGTCCCCCTGTTGTCTGTTGTCTAAGTAAGATTTGAACCAATTTAAGACTAAAGTTTCAAGAGAAAGGGATTTAAGTATATCTTTAAGGAGCTGGTGATTAACCATGTCAAAAGCTTTAGATAAATCTATAAAGACTGAAGAGGAGAGAATATTGTTGTTACAGTTTTTGTTAATGCAGTCTGTAAAGGATAGCAGGGCAGTGGTGGTACTGTGGAATGGTCTAAATCCATGTTGACAGTTGGCAAGTAAGTTATTTTGGATAAGGTGGTTAAGAAGTTGCTTATGGATGGATTTTTCCATTATTTATGCCAGTGGGGAGAGTAAAGCTATTGGACGATAGTTTGAACAGTCATTGGAGTTACCACCTTTATGTAGGGGGATAATGTGAGAGATTTTCCAGATAGATGGGATAGTTCTTTCTCATATGGTTCTGTTTATCAGTATGGAAATGGGGAAGGCTATGGCTTTAGCTCCTTTTTGCAGGTATTCTGCTGGTAGTTGGTCAGCAAAGGGGGTGGTAGGTTTTAGTTTTTGGAGAAGAGAGCAGATAAAGGAAGTAGAAACAGATTGTAACTGAAATGATGGAAGTGGGCAAGTAGGTGAGGTTGCTAGATTAGAGGTACTTGGAGATAACTGACTAGCCAGAGTTTGGATAGCATCTGTAAAAAAAAAATTGAAGGCATTGGCAGTTTGTGTTGGATTCTCATGGTTGGAGCCTCGGGGGTTAGATGTAATAGACTGGCCTGGGTGTAGTAGTTTGTTAATGCTAGACCAAAACATTTGTGGATTCTTTTGGTGAGTTTGTTGTAGCTGGAAGTAAAAGATTTTTTTGTCTAAGAGGATAGTTTTTTGTTGTATTTCTAAGTTCTTTAAAGTATTGGTGGTCTGTAGAATTCTTGGTAGTGTGCCATTTAGTCCAATATTTGTTTCTAAGGAAGATTTTTTGCCTAGTAGCTATTGTGAGCCATGGGGCAGGTTTAGCCTTATTTCTAATTGAGTGTGATGGGGCACGGTGGTCAAGGATGGCTAAGAATGTGGAATTAAAGTATTCCACTGCTTCGTCTAGTGGGAGGGATTTTAGCAGTGACCAGTTGCAGTGTTTAAGTTCTAATTGGAATAGTTCTGGGTTAAAATGTCTTTTGGTCCATTTTATCCTAAAGGTATTTGAGTAAGTTATGTTGGTTTTGTGTCTGATGATATATGTTAGTGAATGGTCACTTAGATCATCAGGGAGGGTTCCTACTTTGTATGTTTGAAGAGGAGAATTAGTAAGAATCCAATCTAAGATGTTTTCTTTGTTATTTGTTTTATTGATCCTGGTTGGGGAGGTGATGGCTTGTGAGAAGCCATATAGATTAATATGGGTGGTAGGGTGTAGAGTACTACAGGACTTCCAGTCCGTATTAAAGTCTCCAAGGACTAAAGTTTCTTGTGGAAGATTAATAAACAGCCAGTTTCGAATATTTTCATGGGTATTAATGTTATTTCCAGGGGGGAAGGTAGATACAATCAATATTTATGGATTTACATGTGTTGACCTGAAGTTTGGTAATGAGGATTTCTGCATTATTGTATACAGGTAGACTAAGGTTTGCAGTGGCAACTTGTAACTCTGTTTTATAAAGGACTGCTCCCCCCCCCCTCCCTTTTTGTTTTTACAGTCTAATCTGAGGATATTGTAACCAGGTGGGGTGACTTCATTGCCATTAATTGTAGGTTTTAGCCATGTTTCAGATATACATAGGATGTCAAATAGGTGGATATCTAAGAGGGCATGGAGGTGGGCAATTTTGTTGTTAATGCTACGTATGTTAAGATGTGCTATATAAAGTGAGTTAGAAGGTTTAATTGGGGCTTGTGTACTAGTAATGTTAAAGTTGCCTTGTTCAGTGGCTGGAATATTGTTTGGGCCGGGGTTAGGATGAATGTCTCCATCTAGCAGGGCTTGGAGGTATATTCTATATATAGGGTTGTGAAATTTACAGAAATAGTAAAGTGATTTTCTAATATGTAGATTGATCTACTTTATATGGGCCAATCTATGATATTTGGCTTTTAAGTAGCAGGGACTAGTTGTGATGTTGATGTTGGTTTGGGAGATAGCTAGTAGTGGTGTGGAAGTGAATTTGGAGGGGAAGGGAAGGTTGTGGCATAATGGTTGTTCATAGGAGGTTAATAGATAGGTAATAGTTAGAGGAGGTAAGAGAGAGGCCAGGATTAAAAATATTGTTTGATATGGAATGGATAATTTAGCCATTATCTTAGCATAAGATGTGGAATAAAAGGGGGTAGGTAGTATTAACAGCTAGGAAGTCGTTACAAGAAAGGTAGGGAGGTAGTATAATATGGCCAGGTGAGGTGATTTGTCAAGAAGGGTGGGAAGTAGTAATAAGGTGTGTCAAGTTGATTGGAGCAGATATGATGGGGTTGTGGTTAACAGGAATAAATGTAGGACCTCTGGGAGTGGGTGAGAATTGGGGGCAGGGAGAGGAGCGGAGTGAGCCCACAGGGTGAACGGAGCGGGTAGAGACAAGTGAGTGAAACAGTCAAGGTGAACAATCAGTGGAATGCTGATTGTAGAGGTAAGTTAATTTGAGATGGGTATAGTGTGAATAAGAAGTAGAATGGGAGTATATAAAGGTGGAAAGTGGGTATTCAAGCAGAACAGGGTTGTGTGAAGGGTCGATAGTAGGAAAGGTATAAACAGCATACAATAGTATGAGTATTTTCTGGGATGGAGGGATAGAAAAAGATAGGGAAAAGGTGTCATCTAGTGGACAGTCAGATGAATTACAGCAGAGGTAGTTTCTGAGGAAGGCTAGACTAGGCCTAGAAAGACGATCTATTTAGCTAGGGTAGGTAAGGTTAACGCAAGAGAGGGACTATCCTTTGACTACAGGATACAGAGGGTGTATGGCTGCTGGGTGACCAGGCAGAGAAGCTTGTAGTTAACAACAACACGGAATTAAGCAGCCTAAAGATTATCTTTAAAGTCAGTATGAGGACAGCACATACTCTCTATTTTCTTTTCTTGGAGGAGCACAGGGGTACACTTATAGGTTGATGTTACAGCTGGTAGGTTAGGGTGGGTCCTTAGCTCCCTGGTGGGTTCTTATCTCCTAGTGGAGGGTAGGCAAGATGGAGAGCTGAGAGCACTTATAGAACAAGACATCAGGAAGAGAGAAAGGAAAAACAAAAATCTTCATTTAGTTAGTTCACAGAAAATGCTTAAACAAATACTTAATTAACCACATAAAAACAATAATCCCACAACGCTGGCTATATTACAGGGAAAGATAACATCTTACTGCATTTAAACTGCCATTCAACAAGTTCAAATACTGTGGGATAATTAAATATTCCTTCTGAATTTTTTACTTTTATGTTTTATCTTGTGTGCACACAAACATTTGTAGCCACATTCTGTAATATTTGTTTCTAGCATCCCAGTCTAAAGCCCTCGTATTCCTGTCACGTTTTTACACTAACGAATGATCCAGCGCACATTTAGAATGTCCATGTATTAGTCTTTTTTAACAATATGCTATTCCTTTTTCCTTTTCTTTGAATTAATTTTCTGTCTAATGCTCTGAAACTTTATGGATCCTTAAACTATTACTTACACTAATGTTGTTTGTCTTTCTCATGGTTCTCTTAGTTCATTTTAAATTGTATTGGCAGGTGGGTATAGTATACTCAGATTGTTCTTACATCTACCTTTTATTGGTTTTTCTGCATAGTTTTCTGTTTACTTTTGTTTTCTGTTCTCTCTATTTAGCTTTTGTTTTGCATAAAACTTCCCTAAGGAAATATGTTTTTCCCAGTTAATTTTTTGATACAATGGTTGTTCATCCCACTTACTTTCCTCTAGTTTCATGATCTTGTGTTGATGTAGAGTGCCCTGCTACCGAAAATGATTCACCTGACACACTTGAAATGTGCCATTCATTGTTTGCTGGGTAATACTCATCCAACCATTCTGTTCTAAACTCCATGACAGTTTTTAAAACAGTAGTGGTGCGACACTACCAACTCATACTGCTCTCTCCTATCTTGCCAAAATACATGACATTACAGATTCCCTTAGCTTTTCACAATTAAAACAAATACTCAGCTTAACTGTCATAATTTTGTTTAGAAAAACCAAAAACTTATTTTTTTCCAAATCAAGTGCATGATTATTAATGTACTTCTTTCTAATGTCAAAAGAATATGTGTTCCTTTATTAAAAAAAGAAAAAAAATCTTAATCTGCAATATCTGTAATAAAAAATGTAAACAAAGAAAAAAAAATGTCTGCCTGAAATGACAGCAGATAACAAGCTTTCACATACCTCCATGCACTTTACAGGTTTGTAAAAAGGCAGTGAAAAGACCATTTAAATAATTTAAATGAGACCAATTAAACAGTTAAACATCCCATTTATATTATTTAGATGACATCCTGCCACTGATACATCCTGCCACTGATACATCCTTATATAATGAATTATTACTATATTTTCTTGTTATAGTGGACACATTGTATTATCCTGTTTTTTAAATTGACAGTAGTCTTACCTACCTCAAACATTGAAATATACGTTTAGCTAAATATACAAAATTCTCTGCTTCACAGCTTGCGCGTCTTTCCTTTATTCATAGTTTGTTATATGGGAGTCTGACTTTACCATCATATTCAAGGGAAGATTTTGGATTATAATAAAAATATCGACTGTATTGATAATACGCTACAATCAAGTAGCTGAACGGTACTTACAGTTGTTGTTTGTCTTTTTCGCTTTTTCCCGGTAAGATGTCGCCACAGCGGAACTTCGGTCCGCTAATGATTGGCAGTAGATTTTTACGAAATGCCGAGGTGCCAGCTCGATGCTCAACCTTCAACGAAGGCACACCCATTTATACACGCCTGTCTTTTGAATGCTACCCAACCATGGGGAGGACATGCAGACTCCACACAGAAGGCACTCCCAAGCCAAGCCGAGAATCAAACGGGAGAACCTCTTGCTGTGAAGTAACAACGCTACCGCTGTACCACCACGGAACTGAATGGTACTTACAGTGTTTTCCAATAATAGGACTTCAAAGATAGAAACGAAATGTCCTCTTCATTAGTATAATACTTCAAAACATATGTTAAGTCTCCTGTGAAAACCAGGACTTAGTTTAAAACCATGTTATAATTTTATAGATTCATAGGTTTATAGGTAAGTAATAGGCTAGCTGCCTTTGCGGGTAATTTTAAGCCTAGCCAATTTCCCTTTTTGTGCTCTAAATAACCTGTCCCACTTGGTAAGACATTGGCCTTACCCATTCCTAGGTTGACAATTAAATACTACTCCTAATGAGAATAACTGGGATCATACCATAGATAATAGGAGGGGACCTACGCATGGGATAAAGTATTTAGGAGCTGTCTCTGTCCATACCTAGTATGGGTCAGTCCTGGGGTAAATTTTCTGTTTCCTAGCCATAGATCTAAGTTGTGTTTGAATATGGACAGGGATGAACTTTGTTTTTTGTGGATGGAGAGTCTGTTCCAGAGCATCGGTACCCTCTGCAAGATATATCTGTCCCTCCAACCCTTTCTTTTGATGTTGCAGAAGAGATTTAGACCCATTAACTGAGAATTTCTGATGCTATTTGACTTGCTGATGTGCAGTAAATCCATCAGTAATGGGTCAGAGGATGCCTTGCATGCCAGTCAGCAGTCTATAGCACTAGGATACCAAGCATAGTGACAGGACTTGAAGTTGGTCCATGAAGGATATGTTGTTTAGGCCTTGTATCCTTTTACTAAGGTATTTCTGTGGGTGCTCCAGCTGTTGCATGTGTCTGAAGAGATACCTGCCACTAATGAAGGTTGAGTAAAGGGGACAATGACATCTGCAGATCTAGACACAATCCCTTTATTTATATGCTGTGCTAAATAAAAAGATGTTCTTACAACAATGGACACATGTTGGTTAAAAGTTATGTCATTGTCCACATAGGTTCCCAAATTCTGAAAAACAGGGTCAACTCTTAGGGTATACTGTTAAAGTGGTAGCTCCCTGGGGTAGATGACTTCCCAAAGGATGCAATAATGCATTCTTTGGCATTCATTTTCAGTCCATGCTTTTGGCAACAGTTACTTATTTGGGACAAACCTTCCTGCAGGATGACTGTCACATGGAGATTCGATGGCAGTTCCTAGGTTGCATTCCTTTTCAAACTTAGTCAGTCAAAGCCTTGACTTTTACTTGAGAAAGTAGATGACAAACAGCAGGGGTCCCAGCATAAAGCTCTGCAGAGGTAACTGTCCCTGTTTTGATTATCTACATCCTATTTATAAGCAGTCAGCAATCCAGCAGGTAACACAGAAGTGTTTTTCCACTTTATTTAGCTTTTCTGCTATGACAGAATGGGGAACTGTGTCAAAAGCTTTGACCAGGTAGTGGTATGCAGTGTGTACTATTTTGCCCTCATCCATTGCTTGGGTGACCTTTTCAAAACAAAATATCTACCAGGCTGAGTATGACCTGTCCTTGATGAATACAAAACACAAATCCAAAAGCAGCTGGAGATGAAGCTCTCTCAAAAAAGCAATATGCAGTAACAAAAGTCTAAACTGGGAGTAAACAAACATGGCTCTCTTGATATTAAATAAAAGACAAAACTTTTATTCAAGTACAAACTAGTGAGTGCTTTCGTGCCTCCTGACATGTCTTCAGACAATACAAACACTGCAAAAATCTCAATAAAAAGGGGTTGCCTCACCCACATTATTTCACAACAACCAACGATATATCTTCAGCAATTAGAACTCACCTACTGGCAATAATCAACAAATGTAATGTGAAGTCAAAGACTTCACATATCAACTAACTTAGGAAATCCTTACATACAAAATAGAAAGTCTGAAATTACACATCAAAATAAAATAAAAGCATTAATTCTCACTTTCACTACTATCAACAACTGTATAACCATACAGAGAAGTGACGGCAGCAAACACCAGTCATAACATTTTTACTTTTTCACATATAAAACTACTGACATCAACCCTTTCACAGTTGTAATACTATAGTATACCAGAAGATGGCAGTCATATACTTCATACAGAAATGTATTCCAAAATTCCAACTAACACTTACATATCAGGCTAAAATTCAAAAGCAGCAAGCATTAAATTTCCTATCCTTTAAAACAACTAGGGGTACATCTATCGGTAAATAGCCTGATATGTGAGTGTTAGGTGTTTGCCTTATAGTTGTTGATAGTAGTGAAAGTGAGAATTAATGCTTTTATTTTATTTTATTTTATTTTTATGTGTAATTTCAGACTTTTTATTTTGTATATAAGGATTTCCTAAGTTAGTTGATATGTGAAGTATTTGGGCCGCATTCACGAAGTCTTGCACGGAGTCTAAGAGTAGAGTAAGACTCCAGACAGCCAATATGTCTGCCGAGTGATCCAGGAACAGCAGGCAGGGGCGTGCATGAGAGCTCCTAAAACGACTCTTGCACGGACAGTGTTAGGTTATGCAAATTACCTCATTTGCTGCTGAAAGCTATGCAGATGAGGTAAATTTGCTATACAGGAAACACAAACCTGTCCGAGTAAGAGTAGTGTTATTTGCAGAAATGTAACTCGGTTGTTAACTGAGTACAGTTCTGCAAATAGCAAAATGGAGCAATGACAGCTCCAAATAAAGGATGCATCCAGTTGAGGAAGCATGCCAATGGCCAAATATATGGCCATTGGCATTTATATGTGTTACAAAATAATAAAAAATATTTTTTTTTCCCCCGATCTCCGATGTTTATGCATAGCGCAGCGCCTTGCAAATGTGTGTAGCTCTAAAAAAACAGAAAAAAAAGCCAAAAATGGGCATTTTATTAAAAATATCCATCTGCCATGCAAATGAATGGCAGGCTGAAGAAAACATGGCTACTGAGTAGTGGTTGCTAAGGGGAGAAGCTCAGTGTGAGAGATGTAACTAAGCATTAGTAGGCAATCATATGCAAATGAGTATAAGGATAGTGAATCCCAATTTTTCCAGCCATGTGAATCATGTCCCTAGAGTGTAAAAGTAGGATTAGGGGAGTAACAGAGTAGATGATAGGTGACACCATGAGGGAGGTATGTATCAAAGTCTGTAAGCTTATTGGAGCAGAGTGGCATGTGTTTGCTGTGAGTTACTCAGGACTGGAAGAGGCGTGTCTACAGTTGCCTGAACTGAAACCCTGAAACCGAAGGCGTACACTGTGGCTATCACCAAAGTTTCTTGCAAAGATGCTTACACTGTGTGCCCACGTGTGCACGCCTGTAAACCCATCTAAGCCTGTGTGCGCGTGTGTGCACACCAGTGTAAGCCTGTGTAAGGCTGTCTAAGCCTGTGTGCATGGATGTCCACCCGCCTAAGCCTGTGTAAGCCTGTGTAAGGCTGTGTGCACGCGTGTGCGCTCGTGTGCGCGTGTTTGCGCTTGTTTGCGCGGCGCCAGCCCCTGTGGAAACAGAAAGGGAAAAGGAAGGAAAAGTAGTAGTAGGAAGTTAACCAAGGAGAACTAGCAGAGCTGCCAGGTGAAATCAATCAGAATCAGCCAATTATGCAGGCAGTACACTAGCCCAGGCCAGCCCAGCACTTAAAACTCTGCAAACAACATTCCCCCATGTTTTACTCAGAAACACTGCAACACTGCAGTATACAAAGAGAAGTGAAAACTTTAAAAGCTTAACTAAGAAAAAAATGTTAGGGGCTGCCATTGCTATTATAAGGCAACATTTGCAAGATGCTGAGGGTGGTGCCATTGTGGATGTTGCTGAGCAACCCACAGTGAGAAGACGGAGAAAAGTGTACAGACCCAGGGTAACCTACAATGGGCTACATGAGCTGAAGATAGTGGAGCGCTATAGAGTGGACAGAAAGCTCCTGCAGCAAATTGTTGATCTGTGCAGGCCAAGCCTCACACACAGAACCAACAGAGGGGAACCCATCCCAGTGGAAACCAAGGTATGTGTTGGCCTAAGAATACTAGCTACAGGTACCTTCCAGAGACCAACTGGTGATATGATGGGGATGTCACAGGCATCAGCATCCAGGGTACTGCACCAGTTCCTGAATGCCATGTCAGCACGTCAAGTGATCATGTATATTTCCCCAATTCCCATGAGGCATTGGCCAGCAATATGTGTCTCTTCCAGCAAATAGCAGAATACCCTGAGGTAGTGGGTACAATTGACTGCACGCACATACACATCAAAGCACCAGCTGGTGAATAGGGTAGGGCCTACATCAACCAAAAGGCTTCCACTCCATCAACTGCCAGGTCGTGTGCGATGCCCAGGGCATAATACTGAATGTGTGTGCTGGCTGCCCTGGAAGCTACCATGATTCCCATATCTGGCATCTGATGAAGCTGTACCAGACATTTGCCAATGGGGACATCCCTGATGGTCACCTAGTGGGGGATGCTGGATATGCACTGGAGCTGTGGCTGATGACACTTATCAGAAATGCACACACACCTGAACAAGAACTCCATAATGAGGCACACGCACAAACACGAAATGTAATCGAGCGTGTGTTTGGGATGCTCAAGTCACGGTTCTGGTGCCTGGGCACATCTGGTGGAGCCTTGCAGTACTCACGAACTACATGTACTCAAATTGTCATGGTATGTGCCATGCTACACAATATGATCCTGTGAAAACAGATGCAGCAGGAACAGCATGGGGCAGTGCCAAACAGCCCCCCACCATTACCAAGGCCTGCACAGGCACAGCATGACTCGGAGGAGGAACAACCTGAGCCTGCCCCAGTAGGCAGGAGGAGGCATGCCCAGTATGCCTTGGCCTTGGCAAAGAGGCATGCAAACTGGCTCAGTAGGAACCCTGGAAATTATACCTCTCTCTGACTCACACATAAAATAAAAGGGATGCCTAACTTGACACTACCTGTTTCCAAATATGCATAGGGAGTGTAGTATGTGCATCTAACATAGGCAGCCCTGCAGCACCACCAGAGGCATGATTGCCATGTTTTAAGCAATATAAAGCAGTGCTAAGCAGCATTTACCAATATTTAGTATATGTAAACAAAATTGCCTGTGCTAACTAGCGCAATGTTGGGTAACGTTGAGCAATGCTGGGCAAGGTTGGGTAAAGTCATGTAAATTTGAGCAAAGTCAGATAAATATGCTCATATTTGCTTTACTGTTCCTTAAGCAGTCTGGTCTGGCCAGCATGAAAATAAAAAGCAGTGACAGGGCTCGAACTCAGGATACTTTGCATTATAGTCACAGTACTGAATCATGAAGCCATGATAGCATTTCAGTGGCACAGACACAGCAGGACAATTGTACAGTAATGCAAACACAAAGAAATGCTGTATCATGTCCATAAAGAGGCATATGGGTAACCTCCCCCACAGGCCTATGCAGACAGAGAACATCAGGCCAGGTGGTGTGATGTGGGTTAGGTAGGCTATGAAGTCGCAATCTAATATACATGACATTGGACGCTAGGATCTGTAGCACAGTAGTATGCCTCAAGCCAGTACGATAGGCAACAGTACAGACTGAAATGGTGTACCGTACATAGCAGTGCAGACATAGCAAATGGGTATAAGTGTCAGGTGAAACCCTCATCCTATGTACACCCACAGTAACAATCAAGTGTGCCCCTGGGTAGAAATGTACAAAGAATAGCTGTCCCCCCTGTATGTAGAAATGTTGATAGGTCTATGCAAAGTGTCTCTTGGAAGCCCTGCAGGCACAGCATGATCCCTGTTGATCTATGACACAAAGGTGAGCCCTGCTGTAAAAATACAACTTGATTTTCCATACACATATAGTATAAATGTCTATACTGGGCGTACTTACACACTCCAACAAATGTAGAGGATTTCATTCAGCATCACACTGAAAGGTCATACTGGGCATGCTCACACACACTTATGCCAAATACGGAGGTGATAATAAGGGATCTATGGACAAATGTGGATAGACATCTCTACTTCCAGAAACACATTCACAAAGTTGTCAGAAAATCAAGCTATGTGTTCACACAAGCTGCCAAGGTCTGTGCATGTAGGTTAAAGGAGGTTCCCCATACTCATCAGTCATCAGACCCATCAGAGAGTACCACAACACACTTGCAATGAATCTGACTAGGCACGTTCAGCAGCCAGAAAGACCACTGAAGTACCCTAACAAGAGGATTACTTGTCTCAAACAGTTGTCCCATGCAACAAGACTAAATATAACCCAATCTGTACTCTGTTGCATACTGTCTACTCAGGAGATCTCTGCCCAACAGACAGGTCCATGTCATGGCTACACTTAGATCTGTTCTGAGTTACAGCTCAATGGCACTAAATATAGACACCCAACTGATATTGCCAACATCCTGGCAGATAGGAGCAGTGTTAACTGCACCCCCCTCTCACCCATGAAAGAGCACATCTCTATAATGGAAGACTGCAAAGTTGCTGTTATCATGGCTGCACAGGTAAAAAAACACTCTCCAAAGCCAGTATCACAGCAGCCATGAGACCAGATAACTTCACAGGCTGTGTTCCACACAAACCACAGAATGAACAGGCACCACACTGACGTACCATGTGCAGTCATAGCCTCGCCTCATGCTTTGTGCCTGTTGAATGGTGCACAGTGATGGTTATCCCACTACACAAGGGTGGAGACACCACAGACCCCAGGAACTAGCACCCCATTAGCCTGATGAGCCCGCTCTTCAAGGCCATGGAATGTATCACTATACAACATATAAACAATTACATTTGTAATCCCCAAACCCTGGACCACAACCATATTGGGTTTGTAAAATGCAGATCATGTCACCTAAACCTGATAGATGACATTGACGCAGTCAACAGAACCGTCGATAAGGGTAAGGTGGTTCACACAGCCTATGCTGATCCTGCCATGGCTTACAACTCCACCCGACAGTCTGGAAATATAGATGAACCCACTAAACTAGGTATAAATTGCTATGTCACAAGATGGGTTGCCAACATGCTTACTGACAGAACACACACTGTGAAAGTAGCAGACTCCAATTATGACTTTGGACCAGTGATGAGTGCAGTACCACAAGGTCCAGTCCTGTGTCTTGTCCTGTTTAGTATCTACTTCCCTGAAGTAAACTTTAACATGGAAGGTCTGTGGCTACAGAAGTTTCCAGAGGACTGCAAACTAGGAACCATAATTGTAAACACTAAAGATGTGGACATCCTACAAAAGGGCCTCACTGAGACAGATGGCTGTTGTCAAAGCCATGGGCTCTAGCTCAATGCCAAAAGGCGCATTGTCATCCCCTTTGTTAAAAACTCTGTAGCCCAGAACTACAACATAGGTGGTAGTATACTTAACAATGAAAGTGTGACAAGAGACCTTGGGTCACAGGTGTACACTGGACATAACTGTGATAATCACATCCCCACAGTAGTCAGGAAACCCTGCTATATGGCACACCTCATCACAAAATGTGTCTCATGCAGAATAGAAGATGACATTGTTCCCCACTACTCATCACTCACTAGAACTATAATAGAGTACAACCCCACTTTTGCTATGTACCTCACAAGACACCTACAACAACTGTAAAGCCTGCAGCAATACCTCAGAAAGAGCATTAGTGGCCAGAAATACATGCCATACACAGACCATCTCAAAATGCTCCAGCTGTACTCTCTCGCATATTGCCTACTCAGAGGTGATCTCCGCCTAACATACAAAGCTATGTCAAACACAGAGGTGTTGAACATGCTCCATGTAAAACACTCACAATCCCTCTGATCTTCGGACCTAAAACCACGAGTGAAATACAAAAGGAAGGGGTGTACCCATTTACCTTATGGATACCCACACCTTCAGGTTAGTGGCACAGCATGGGGCCTTAGAGACCATGCAAGTGCAACTAACACTGGGCAAAGCTGCTCATCAGATTGTAGCCTGCTATAGATCACCTACCTTGTCACAGGAACCTCACTCAGTATTCCTGAGAACAGTGGAAAATATAAAGGTCCTATCAAACACCATTATATGAGGTGATTCCAACTACCCAAACACTGAGTGGGAGAATTACTTGTGTACAATGTCTTTTGCCCAATGTTTCCTAGAGTTTAAAAACTCTAACACCCTGGAACAGCTGGTCACCATGCCCACTAAAGGTGACACCATAATCATCACCAGCATGGGGTACCAGTGTTCCACAACAGAGATAAAACCCTCGCTGGTAATATCAGATCATTAAGTAATCACACTGGACATCCACATCCTGCCCCCCCACCCAGTCAATGAAACCGCCGTGAAGACATTTTCAAAAGCAAACTGCACACATCCCAAGACAAAAGTGGAAAGTTCCAAAGACATCTTGCTGTAGGATAATGGTATACAATCTGCAGAATCAGTTACAAGTGAATCCTATGAGCATCTACAGGGATGCATGGATCAAGACATCACAAATAAAACCAAGATGCACCCCTCCAAAAATAAGAAAACAATCTGGTGGTCGTTGCCCATAAATAAGCTAGACAACAGAAGGAGAAAACTAACACCTGATAGAGTCAACTTCACTAAAATAAAGGCATCACTGATCATTATTAGCAAGAAGCAATGATCGCTCATAAAATAATTCAAGGACACTTTCAAAAGACAAATTACCAAGGACTGTAAGAATGACAACCACAAAGCCTGCGGTAGCTATACCAGACATGCAGGTGTCAACTTCCAAATATGCTGTCAGCTACTGACAAATTTCAAGGAATACACTGAACCAACTTTCATTGCCCACATCCTGGGGGACAATTTAAGTGCAAACTTCCCCCCATCACCCCCAAAAGGGCCTGTGTCCATCACAGAAGGATGAAGAGCCCCAGACGTCATGGACATGCAGGTAAAGACAGCCCTCTCCAAAGCCAAGAACACAGCATCAATGGGACTGGATGGTGTCCCAGGCTGCATCTTACACTAGGCCCAAAAGGAACTACACCCTCACCTAAATTCACTGCCCAGACTCAATCGTACCACAGGGTATGTACCCAAAGAATGGCATACACTAACAGTCATCCAGCCCCAAAAAGGGGGTGCCACAACAGAACCAGGAAACCATTGCCCTATATGTCTACTCGGCCTGGTCTACAAAGCTATTGAGCAAATTGTCATGGAACCCATAAACAGTGACATTGGGGACCTCCAGACACTGGAATCTATACAACCTCACCTTGTTAAAGGCAGATCCTGCCTCCTAAACATAGTTGACTTACTTCAAACAGTTACCAAGGACATAGATGGAGGTGAAAGTATTCCACACAGCCCACCTGGACCTCACTAAGGAGTTTTTACACCATTCCCCACTCTGTCATCATGGACACGCTTACCAGCCTGAACATCAACAGCTATGTCACAGGATGTGTGGCCAAGTGGCTCACAGATCAAACACACATGTTCAGAGTTGCGGGTGCCATGTCTGACTAAGACAGTAACAAATGGCATCCCACAGGTCTTGGCCCTGGGACCCCACCTCTTCAGTAGACACTGCTCAGAGGTACAGGCAAGCACGGGAGGAGTATGGCTGAACAGGTTTGTAGATGACTGCTAACTGTGGTCCATAACCGACTCTATGGCTGACACACATATCCTCCAGAAGGGGCTTACAGAGACAGATACCTGGTGTCAAAACAATGCCCCAAGAAGAATGCCAAGGAATGCATAGTCATCCCCTTTGGCTAAAACAAAGTGCAAACAAATTACCACATAGGTGGTACTCCAATGTGTATGGAGAAAGTCATGAAAGCCCTGGGGACACAGTTAGATAGTAAACTCTCCTTTGATGATCACATGTCCAAAGTGTTTAGACATTCCTTCTATGTAGCCCACCCAATGTCACCTAATGTAATCCACTTTGTCTAGTCTGATGATGTCAGCAACCTACAAATATACCTGTGGAAAAAAGAACTCACAATAATGTGTGTAGCGCGTTGTGTAAATGCATAATCCTGTAGTATCATAAACCAGTTATGTAGGGGTTTGAATCCTGCACTTGACAAGTGAGTCTGTTTGTGTGTGACCTCCTTGTAGAGGAGCAAACTTTTTGGAGAGTACTCAAACACCTTAAAAGTGGTATACTAATCTTTGTCAGGTCTGATGATGTCACCATCCTACAAATATACCTGTGGAAAAATGAAATCACAGGAATGTGTATAGCGTATCGTGTAAATGCATGCTCCTGTAGTATCATAAACCAGTTAGATAGGGGTTTGAATCTTTCACTTGATAAGTGTGCATGTGTCTGTTTATGTGTGATCTTCTTCGAGAGGAGCAACCTCTTTGTCAGGTCTGATGATGTCACCATCTTACAAATATACCTGTGGAAAAAAGAACTTACAGTAATGTGTATACCACGTCGTGTAAATGTGTACTCCTGTAGTATCATAAACCAGTTAGGTAAAGGTCTGAATTCTGCACTTCACAAGTGTGTGTGTGATCTCCTATGAGTGAAGCAACCTTTTTGGAGAGTAGTAGAACACCTTACAAGTGATATACTTATCTTTGTCAAGTCTGATGATGTCACCATTTTACAAATATAACTGTGGAAAAGAGACATCCTAGTAATGTGTATAGCATGCTGTGTTAATGTGTACTGCTCTAGTATCATGAAGTAGTTAGGCAGGGGTTTGAATCCTGAACTCGGTCAGTGTGTGTGCTCTATGTGTGTGGCAAGTGTTGGTCAATGTATTGTGGGTTTTGCTTTTACTACTGTATGACGTATCAGTATGCATTGCACATGTGAGGTAACTGTGTGGCAAATACATATACGTACATGTTACCTCAATTATTGCATGTGTGTGAACCCTGCTTTCTCCAAGAACACAACTGTCATCTTTGCCAGATTGTGCTGCTGCTTCCTAGACCTTAGGTCACATCTGTACGCTTGTGACAAGGCCAGCCACTGCAGTGATCCCTGACATAGGTCATCCGTGTTACACACATTCATTATGGTTTCTATTGAATTGTGTGAGTGAGGGTTTATGGCCGTGGTATATGTCAGACCTGTTCTAACACAGCAAAGTCTGTCAATGATGACAATTCATTATAGGTGTACAATAACATTTGTGGATATGCATACAGGCCCCTTATTGCTTATGTGATCCACTGAGGTATTTCAAAATACCTTAGGAAATGTGATTATCAAAGGAGCGATGACATAACACTTGGTTGCATGTACACATCGGTACCTGTTCATCATGTTGGTGGCTACTACCTATGTGGTACTGTGGGGATACTATGTTCCATAAAGGTGGATGACTATGCTTAGTTTGGCTAATAGCTTTACAGCATGGGTTTGACAACAGGTATCTGTCTGTATGATACCCTTGTGGAGGATGTGAGTGTCATCTGGAAAATGCATTATAGGCCACAGTATGCAATACCAGACGTGGACGGACATATCCCTACTGTGATTGCTTGTACCTAAAAGAGCTATATGCCAAACAGGAGTGGTCTCAGTAATAGGTGCAGGTGAATAACTCTGATTACTGGCATAGTATAGTACCTGAAGGATCCAAATGTTGCTGTGTGTCCTACAGCTGTGTGTCAGTTGTGAAGACATCATCTAATGATTGGTTATGGTCAGGCTGTTGAAGTTATGTATACTACCAAAATGCAGAACAATGACAGATAGTAACAGTATCACCCACAGCACAGTGTCAAACCATGTCATACACACATGTGTAGTCAGGTTTCGAAATGAGTGTAGTACAATGCATACTGACCACCAATAGAAACTATGCAGTGTTTCTGTGTAATACAGGGCAGGTCACCCTGCCCATGTGTCCACCATGCACGTACGTGCAGACAGTGCACCTCCACCATGTTCACAGATGTACACCTGCAAATCTGTGCTACACACATCCCACACTTACTGTCCACTCTCTAACACATGCTGCCAATACTACACACATCGGCCAAGTGGCACGTGGGCAGACAATACACTATTTTAACTAACACCGGTGTAAACAATACTACAATGACAATCATAGCTTTAATACATCATGCCTGCTCAGCTACACCTTCAAGCATATCATTACACTCTACTGCTGACAACATGGTAACATTGCTATACTGCTATAAAGTCACCCTGTGCATCAGCACCATGTCAGCCTGTTCCTGCATCAATGTTACAGATGACAGGAGGTGGCACAGGTTTCATCATATGCACAGGGTGTGTTGTTGGTTTGCCAGAGGCCTACAGTGAGCCATCCAATTGACATGTATGTGTGTGTGTGTGTGTGTGTGTGTGTGGGTGAGGGGTAAGATTAATGCTATGGGCCAATGCTGATGTAATGTGTGCGGGTATGTGTTAGCCCTAGGTGTCTGGTTCATGTGTGTGTGTGTCTGCATGCACACAGTTCCACCATGTGGCTACCATATACAGGTATTTGTGGGACAGCCACAGACTGTACCTGCCAGGCTTTACAGATCACAGTCTCTGGCCACGGATATGGTACCTGTGCCTGGCAGGAGTGCTACTGACACTATCAGGTACTAAGCCAGACTGGGTACTATCCCCAGAGGTAGATAGATGTACACTGGACCTAGGTCCCTGCTGGGACTGTCCAGAGCCATGTGCACGTGGTCTTCTAGGACGTTCTATGGACAGCCCACCCACAACATTGCTGGGGCTGGTACTGACACTACAGGAGTGGCTGTGACCTGAGGGACGTCCATGGCGACTGCCAGCTGCTGATGTTGTTGGCATACATCCACATCGACAACTCAACTGTCCTGCACTGTCCTGACACATAGACATGACATTGCGGAGGACATCTAATGTCTCTCCCCAATGTCTATCAGTGACCTCAGTGTAATGGATGCACCTGCTAGGTCACGGATACTGTCAATTACGGTGGTGTTATGTGCCCTCTGTGCCCTTAGTCCCTGTCTGGTGTACCATTCCATACATGTCTGCACCTCCATGACAGCCTGGAATATGCGTGATGTTGTAAGACCTGTGGGACGTCTGCCAGTGGCATGATGAGCAGCAGTGCTCCGACGAGAACCCCTGGAATCTGCCTATGTGGTACCATTCCAGACATCTGAGTATGGCTGCTGTGTCGGGATGCATGTGCCATGGATACCACACTGTCCTGGCCAATGCTGACTGTATGCTGTCCCTCAGCTAAGGGCATCGGTGATGGATGTATTGGCAGTATGACTGTGTGCATGGATGGGGTGGACACTTGTGTACTATCAATTGGTGGTCCAACGACAGACCCTGGCAAACATGCCTGTGCCTCAACACACCTATCATCATCATCACTATTTTTCTCAGTGACATTAGTTTTCCTGCTGCAGTGAACCAGCCCAAAGTCAGCACCAGTGAGAGGAAGACAGGAAACACACTTTACGACCTGTACATGATGTCGGCACACATGAACACATGCACACATGAACATATGCACACATGAACACATGAACACATGAAAACATGCACACATGCACACATGAACAAATGAACACATGCACACATGAATACATGCACACATGCACACATGAACACATGAACACATGAACACACCCACACATGCACACACACACATACGTGAACACATGCACACATGCACACTTGCACACATGCACACATGAACACATGAACACATGCACACATGAACACATGCACACATGCACACACAAACCATGAACACATGAACTCATGAACACATGCACACATGCACACATGCACACATGCACACACGAACCATGAACACATGCACACATGCACGCATGCACACAAATCCACTCCTCACTAAAACAGACACACACACACACACACACACACACACACACACACACACACACACACACACACACACACACCACCACCACCAGCATTCCAGAACATACTCAATAGTGGGTGATGGTGGGGTACAGTATCACAAGGCAAACAGTTATATCACACGTGTCAGCATGCAGGATGTGTGTTGCTCAACAGCATGCAGTGCAGGTGTAGACAGCCCTGGCTAATAACAGTATACATGGCTTTGATACATGTGTGTTGTTGTTCAGTGATTGGCCTCACCCTGGAACGCAATGTGTACATGGACACAACATTGCTGTGCAAGTATTAAAAGCTCTGCAATGTCCTGTGCACCATCACTCACAGGTATACATACCATGGATGGATATGTATCTGTGTGTCACATAGATATCCATTTCTGATTAGAGCGTCTGTGTCTTTAGCAGATGATTGTGGACACAGGTTTAGCACATGAATGCTATGTATACACACAGGATGAGTGGTGCATGTATACCTGATGGAATACCATTGCTCAACATAGCCATTGTACAGTGGTTATGGTGAGTGTAGGACATATTGTGGACATGCCAGTGCCAGCCATGACATGGCATGCTACAACACAACTGCAACATTAATCATCACACATACACAGTGTGTGTCATGTGACCTATACACTCAATAGCATTGCAAGACATATATATGTCCCTTTGTACAAATGGTGATTGCTATGCATATTGTGTATCGGTGCATATGTTTGCACACACACAACATTGAGGTGCATAGCAGTTAATACTATGTGTGGTACTGTGGTCACTGTAACTGGATGGGGTGTAGTACCATGAGCCATCATCATGAGGCATCATGTGGTCACTATAGGCTACTAATGTGTGCCAGACCGGCACATACCATGCTGTACTGGAACTGCAGTACCATGGCTACATTCACCATTTCACAGCCAGTTGTTACATTGGTTTGTATGGTGCCAATAGGGGGCATTGCCTAACATGAATGTGTTATGTGTTGAAGAGTGTCACACAGCCACATGACAGGCATCTACCCCTCAGGTTTGTTATATGTGCTGTGTGGATGACATTTGGGATACTGGAGTGTGACCTTACAGCGGGTGTCTGAATACGCCATGTGTAGCATGTTAACGTGTACTGAGTATGACAAAGTTGTGTATGTTGTGTGCATGTGTATCAACTCTGCCTATCCAATGTCCATTACAGTGTTGTCACAATTGTGTGGGATGCTCTGTATATTGTATGTGTTTTAGGCAGCTATCCACGTTACTGGGATATGCATAGACTCACAGCAAACATGCACAGCATGCATTATGCGTAGGTGTGATACGTGTACATGGCCTACACCTCACCTATGACATGCACATATAATTAGCAATTTTAAATTTAGAACACACTCACCAGCATGGGTCTGCTGCCTTGCTGTCACACCAGAGGGACCTACAAGGATATGAGACAGTTTGTCAGTGGCAACAACGGTGGCATTGCTATTGTGTGTTTGCAATGTTACAGTAGTACAACGGTTGACAGTCACAGGCCTACAGATTATATTCCTAATTATTTGTATTGCACAACACTAGGCACCACATCTTCTAACTACACAGTACACATCTCACATAAGCATGCTCTACCAAAAGAGGTAACAGTAGTCTACAGCTATGCCATGTTACCTGCACGCTCCATGTCAACTTGCTGGGTGGCCCTGGCCTCCATGATGATACATATTACTTGTTGTTGGCCAGGATCCACCTGGCTCAGGAGCAGCTCCTCCACTCTGGTGAGGGGGGGATGGATGGCTACCCTATCACCTGTGGCAAGCTGTTGTCTATGGATATCAGAAGCACGCTGCCGGACATTTCTAATTAAATCACTGCAGTGATGACGTACCTGCTCATATGTCCGGTTATGCATGCCTATGTCATTTATCCTATGGACAAGATCTTGCCACAGTGCAGTCCGCTCATGCTGGTCCTGGCTGGTTCTGGAGAACAGCAGGGCAAAGTGCTGCACCAGGCTTGTTGTTTCAGTTCCTCCTCTGCCGGGCTATAGCTGGGTTACAATGGTGGGACATGACTCTGGAAGACAATGAAACAATATGTGTGAGCAAGTCATGTGGCACACTTAACATTCTAAAGTACAGATATCAATTAACTGCCATATATAGCAACCTATTGGCTGTCAGAGGATACACACTTTCAATAGCACATATCAGTGCTCTGCCCACAACTGCCTGACAATGCCTGGCACACTCTATATATCAAACCATGTTTTGCACAGCAACAGAGATAAACTAGTATGTAAGACTATAAACAGTACATGGCACACTGTATGTGACACAATGTACCACCTAGCCACAGGAGGTATATATCAAGCTAATGCATCAAGAAATATGTAATCCATTGCAATGATTCTAAAGTCCAGTTACAGTATTACCAGTATACCACACTAGTTGTTGATGGCAAACCCCTGCCTAAAAAATGTGCACATTCATTAATATAGGTGGCATACTGCTGTACTACACTATACATGTTGCTAGATACGCACCTATATCCTGTAACACACATATGACTGAAGCCATGGTACAGGCATACCCACACACACATCAGACATACATACCAGACACAAAGATATGGCAACCCAGGTGACCTTTACCTGTGTACCATACAGTACTGTGTGTCAGTAGTTACGAAAACTTATGCCTGAGGTATGTAATCTGTGAGGACTACAGGGAACACACAAAACAGTGGTTCCAAGAAATGTAGACATACACCGTACTGTGCTGTATAGGCATACAGCTTCAGGTAGTACTACAGTTCATACAGGAGTTGTATTCACAAGCAGTAACACTCAATAAGCATACATGTATTGCTTTAGCCTACAATGGGACACCCCAGTTGACACCAAGGGACTACGACATTCCGTATGGCATACTGCTTTTTCCACCTAGCAATTGCATACACATCTTTTGCTGGGATCACAGCTAGGACACATAATACCATGACAGAAACAGTTTCCCACTAAGCTATCACACATTCACCAACACATCCACCATCACACTCAGTCGACCTCACATAACAATTATTGCAACAAGTACATGTGGGTGTGTATCACTTCATAGGTAGGTAATAAGCTATTGGCCCTAGGGCCTATAGAGGTCTAGCCATACGCTACCCTGGCCTTTGACACACAGGTAATTATGTTTCAAGTGGCTCTGACAAGCAGAGCCACAGAGGGTCTATTTCCTATCTCCCATACAATCATCAGGATTATTTATGATGACTGCTAATTAGGAGCTTTGTTTGCTATTGATAGGTGGTTTGTTCCAGAGTATGGGATGTCTCTGAGATAGGAATCTATCTCTCCAGCATGTGCTGTTTATTGAGGTCACAAGGTTTAGGTCCCTAGAGCGTGTGGCTTGTAGGGATTGTGATCTGTTTACATGGAGAATGTCCAACAGCTCTGGGTTTGACATAGCTTAGTATGTTAGGCAGAGGTCACCTCTGGGTAGGTGGTATGTGACACAGTCTAGCTGTGGGTTTGTGAGATTGTCTGCATAGAGCATCTGTTTGAGGGCGGTATTACTCTTTGTGAGTTATGTCTGTTTCGTTTCCAGTTGCTGTAGATGTCTTGTGAGGTACATACCACATGGGGCATTGTACTCTATAATGGGCTTTATGTGTGATGAGTAGAGGAGAACACTGACCTATATTTCCCTGGATGACACACCTTTTGTGATGACATGTGCCACGTAGACAGATGACATGACTAGTGTGACACTGTGATTATCAGAGGGGAGACTACTGTACACCTGTGTCCCATGGTCTCTTATCACACCTTTGGTGTTTAGTAGACTACCACCTATGTGTTAGTTAATGGGTACAGAGTTTTTGCAAGAAGGGATGCCAATGCAGTGTCAACATTGAGCTTGACTCCATGGCTTTATCACCAGGCATCTGTTGCAGTAAATATGTCCCTGTCTCTCTCTCTCTCTCTCTACATATATATATATATATATATATATATATATATATATATATATATATATATATATATATATATATATATATATATATTTATATACACACATACATATAAACATCCATTGGTGTACACCTTTCATGGTGGGGATATCATTTATATGAAGGTTGTGAGGTATACAGTTATGTCATAATATTTCACAGTGTTGTGCGGAATGCATTGAAAGCGTCTTCAGTCCATGTAGCTTTAGCAGGCCTCACTGGCTGCAACACTGCAAACCTGATGAATCATATCACAGCATTTAACCACTACATATGATATAGCAGCACTGTATGCTGTCTTGTTTGCCACACACTACAACCTACATAGAAATATGCACATAACAACCTTCAACAACATATATATGCCCTCCCTTCACAAACAGTTGCAGTATGTCCCTTGCTCTATGCACATGTACAAATGCTGATATATCTGACACAGACAGATCTCTCCATATGTGTGTGCCATACACACACAAGGTCCACACTGTTGTAAGTTTGTGTACCTCATGGCTGACCTGTTGGGCCTTGCTGCAACATGAATAGGTATCACATGTGAGCACACAGTAATATTAGAGGGTGTATATATAGCTGCAAATGCTAGATTAGCATACTAGCCTGGTACAGCTGTTGCCAATACTAAGCTGCACATTAATATGACTATCATGCATTTGTTACTCTGTCACATCCATGTTTATATAACCATATGTGCTACTCCCCCAAACAGACATCATACACACTACTGTACAGAACACAGATAACATGGATCAGATGTGTGACATTTAATGCTGAACTACATATGTTACAGTCATATCCCACTGCACACAGCTACACACTGATTTCTCCATGCCAGTAGTTATGCAGGGCATCTGTGCATAGATACGTACTGCTGCCACATATGGATGATTCAAACTATGTAGAGTACTCTTCATAAACATCTACTACATGCCAGTAAATACATAACTGTTACATACCTTTCCTTTGTATGTGTTCGTATTTGTCATTTCCATGTGTTTTGTAATAGTTTATATCTTATTTTTTGAGATATATTTATCTTTTTTCAATATAATTTTTTTTCAATATATTAATTTTTCAATATATATATATATATATATATATATATATATATATATATATATATATTTTTTTTTTTTTTTCAATATATTTTTTCCAATATATATTTTTTCAATATATATATATTTTTTTCAATATATTATTTTTTTTCCAATATATTTTTTTCAATATTTTTATATATATTTTATTTTTTCAATATATTCTTTTGTTTTCTTTTTTTCCTGCAGCTGTTGTCTGCATCTGCATCTGTGTTTCCCTCTCTCTCTCTCTCTCTCTCCCTCCGTACCTGCAATGAAATGATTGCATGTGTGGACAGCAAGTACAGCCTGTTTTTATGGGTATCTGCACATGTGCATGTGATGGCCTCTGCAGCAATTGCTGGCCACCATTTGGCAATTGCATGCAGCCTGCTGTGTGGTACCTGCAGTACTCACTGTCATAGCAACCCAATGCTATAAATTGCTAAGTCAGGTAGGCGTAGCCCTTTCAGCTTTCCGAAGTGGGGACCATGCTTGTTTGCTGTGGAAACCGTTTTGTAAGTCAGAAGGTTGGTATACTTCTTATGACTGATGCAAGGGGTATAGCCAGTGATTTGAATGTTGTACTCAGACCTGAATATTGCCACTTCCAGTACACAGTTGACAGTGTAGATTTGTACTCACCCCTATAAATGCTAACACAATATACACGGGAGTATGTAGTTTCTTTTCTACTTATACAATTAGCTGCCATACATATGTAGTTATTGAGATGTTTTCATTTGGCACATGAACTGTTTGTGAACTGCTATACAGTGGATATTAATGAACTCACTTCTGCACAGTTTGTGTTTTTTGCTGACATTAGGATAGGATGCTCAAGAAAACTGGACAATTCCAGTACTGAGTATGCCTACCTACATCCTTGCTGGACCTTGAACACACAGGTATTTTTATATTTGGGTGGGGAATGTCCTGCTATGATACTCTGTGGGGGTTGTAAAGTGCTGCTGTAACATTATTTACTCCTAAAATGGCTGGTTCTGTTATCACAGTCATGCAGTCCTATTCCACAACAACTGCTGGTAATGTTCCACAAAACAGGTTTTGTGTTATGGCATTCCTATCTTACCTTTACATTCACTCATTCTGATGCATGATATATATATTTCAGCAACAGCCTGCTATATATCTACTGTGGCTTAGTGGTACTTCATGCAGTCTAGTGTGTCCAAGGTCTGGGGTTCGAGACTGACAGTGGTGTTTTATTTTGCTGCTGAGCAGAACAAGGGCCCTCACATGCAGGGTGACTAAGGCACTTTTAAGCAGTTGTAAGCAGGTTTGCGCGACGCTTTGCAATACTTAGCTAAGCGCACACAAGCGCACACTCTCGCAAACCCGCTAACTACTGCTTACACGTGCTTATTCCCACTAACCCCCGTGCTCATTTCTTTGAAAGAAAAGAAAATGGGGAGATAGGAAAGTAATGAAAAAAGGGCACAAAGAAGGAAAGACAGTAGGGAAAACATCTCGGGATGTGCAGGACGTGTGTAGGGAAGGTTTATAGCTGCCCATTTCTTTAACAGCAACAGCTGAGCATATACTAGTAATTTGGATGGAAATTTGAAACCTTCCACCCCTGAGAGAGGGGTGAGGACAACGAAGTATGTTGTACTGCTAATTAAATTTCAGTTTATGTGTCCAGCGGACATGTGTGCAAAACGGGCAGCTATGTATGTGGCGTATTTTTTTGTGGGAGCAGATTGCCCATTTTTTATTTTTTTTTCAGGTGAGAGTGGAATGTGGGGTAGGGGAAGTAGGTATATTTTGGGAGGTAGGTTGTGGAGGTAAACAGACAAGACAAACAAGATGCATACAGGGGTGGAATTTGACACATGGGGTGGGTGAACACCATTGATGGGGATGGGTGTTTGGAAATCGCAAGCCCATGAGCCCACAGATGGCAACAGTGGAACTGAGATCCCCACCCATGGGCAGTCACCACTGCACCTTCACAGCCCAGAGGGTGGCTGTGCTGAGGGCTGTGTAGGAGGGGCAGGCTCACCTGTGAGTCACACCACTCTTGCCTCGAGCTGGCATCGAGGATCAGTGACTGAACACTTGATCACCCTACACACCACAGCCTGGACCATTCGGAGGGTGATAGGTGGCCCTCCGCCGGCCATGCTTGCAAGGGGAGGACGAGCCCCATCCCCTGCAGTGCTTCCACCCAAAGGTGGCACAGGACCAATGGAGGAGGAAGTCCCGGGCTGGGCACAGGACCTGCTGGTGCCAGGTGCCTTCGCCAGCTGAGGTGGGACAGGTGGGTCTGCTGGGATCGACCTTCCCATACGTTCTATGTTTAGGAGGATTTAATGACAATATGGGTTAGTAATAGCCAACAGCATTCCAATTTAGTTGTAACAGCATACAGTAGTATTCCCATTAACCCAACACACCAGAGTTCCAACAGTTGAACAGCAAGCATAACACATGCATATATAGAACAACAGTGGACATTCCAACAGCATGCAGGATTGATTGGTGGCAACAGGCCACCAAGACTGTGGTATGTGAACAGGGCACATGCATCAAAGTAAATGCAGATATTTATAAACCAATAGGACATGTGTCCCAACAAATGTTATGAGATTAGACATACCCAGTGAGGTGTGGAATTGCATTGTTTATGCACATACAATAGGGTGTAAAAAGATACCTCCATTAACAACTTATATATACTTATAGTTTACACTACATTCCTATTGACTGCAGTTATATATCCCCTACATGTATTATTACACTAGGCAATGTCTGTTAAATTATAAAATGGGTTTTGCTAGTTCTTGATATACCTGACCTGTATCTGACATACAAACTGTCCTGGATGCAGATGTTACTGCTACATATTTATATATTTCATTTATATGTATATATCTACATATCTGGATGTGTTCAGGTGACATTATCAGGTATATGTTGACAGCTTCCTACATTTCTAGCAGCACACTGACATTTCTAGGGAACACAATAACAAGCTACTCATGTGCCAGATTAACCTGTACATGCCAGCCATGAACCGACAGTTGAGGAATGTATATATATATATATATATATATATATATATATATATATATATATGTTTAACAGCTACCGGCACTCGCTTCATCCACTTTATATGGGCCTACCCATGTGTGGGTTTACTGTGCTTAATACAACAGTACTATTTCTATAATGCAAGGGTACAACAACATATCGAAGAAAGTGACATGGACACACTCCAGGAATTATACCTTTATTAATTACATTACACGCTTTTCTAGTGGCTCTCTCGTTTATTTGATATATCAGTGCATGCAGAGGTCTTTTATTCAAGACATATTATACCTTTATTAATGGGTTACAACACCCTTTAACGCTGTCTCACTTATTTTATATAACAGTACATGCAGAGAAGTTATTCAACACTCATTATACCTTTATTAATGGGTTACAACACTCTTTTTTAGGCTCTATCACTTCTTTTATGTGACAACACATGAAGAATAATTACTAACCTTCCTGGTGATGCAGCCTTAGCAGTCTATCTGCATAGGCTTGCTGATTCGCAGCACGGACACCTGCAGCTGGGAAGTAAATGAAGGGATATTGAGACATACCTATCTATAACATAGACTACAATAGCAATTCTTACATACTTCATTCCATGGCTACATACTCAGTAGTGGGGCATTTTCCATTTCACGGGCCTCCTGTATCCACTGGTTCAGTCGGTCCTCCTTGCGTCTCTTCAGGTCTGAGAAGTGGTGTCTGACCTGCTCACCAGTCCGAGGGATGCCTGTGGGACTGGTGAGATCATGTGCTAGATGGTTCCAGGCTTCCGCTTTGTACTCAGTGCCCTGAAACTGGCCCTGCAGGAGTCTTGCATCATGATAATGGATGAGGAGCTAAACCCTTACTTTTGACTCCTCAATGCCCCACTGTTGTGCTCGAAAATGAGAGCCCTCTCCAACACCAGCCATATTGTCTGCAGATGGGAGCTACAACCAGTTATGGCAATTATTCCCGCCTATGGAGCTTAAATATGCCTCATTCCCCGCACTTATTTGTGATTGGTTGGTTTTGAAAAATCTTAGCTAAAAGCAAACTTGCTTAGCAATGGGTAAGCTTCCATTGATATATATGAGTGTGTTGAAAATGCATCCATATTTAAGGCTGTCATGGCTTAGTGGTTTAGTACGGAGATTATGGTGCACAGTATCCCGGGTTTGAGGCCTGTCATTGCTTTTTATTTTACTACTGGCCAGACCGGTTAGGAGGTGTGGCTGTGTTTAGCCGACTTTGCTCAACTTTGCTCAAGATTGCTTGACATTGCTCTATGTTGCTCTACGTTGCCCGACATTGTGCTAGTTGGCGCAGTGCGCAGCTCTGCGCGAACATGTTTTGTTTGCGCTAGTTGGCACGATGCGCAGCTCCGCACAAAACTATTGCACTAGTTAAAGCAGTGCTAAGCTATGAGCAATTGTACTTAACTGTGCTTAATACTAGTAAACTTTGCTTAGTAGTGCTTCACATTGCTTAAGATATGTTACTTATGCATTTATCAGTACGCATGACCATTCCACCTTCATATATATATATATATATATATATATAGATATATATATATACATATATATATATATATATATATATATATATATATATATATATATATATATATATGTATAAAATATTGTTCACTGCCACATAGGCCATTTCAATGCATTTTACTGAAATTTAATAGGTAAATGTCAAGAATTCTTTTTATGCACACATTTCCTACAGGAAAAAGATAGGGGAGTGGCGGGACTCGAACCGGGAATGTATCTTCTTTGTGTGAGGACTCTACCACTACGCTATTGCTATTATGTTAAATTTGCATATAAATAGTTTATTATCCTCTTTGATGTCTACACTGCTAACTGTAGCTAAGCAATGGGCAAACCCGCGCATACATGCGCAAATACAGGCAGCTATATCGGGAATAATAAAAAAAAAGGAAAGCTTTACATTTTAAACTTGTACAGGGATTTAGAATGTGGGGGAGTGTAGTGTCACGTATGTAGTCATTTGAGCGGACTCACTCATTTCAGTTGACATTTGCAGTTTAGGCACTTGCAGGGGCGTGGATATTTGGACTGCTCGGCAGTCTGACAAGCACACTGCACTCGTGTACATTCCGTGTAAGCCTTAGAGTTGAGTCAGCGTGCCCTCATGAATATTCACGATGCGCTGACATCATACTCTTAGACTGCAGTTTCTGTGTAAGACTTAGTTAGTCTTACACGGAGGATTAGTGAATCCCGGTCTTTGACTTCACCCTTCACATTACATTTGTTGATTATTGCCAGCAGGTGTGTTCTAATTGCTGAAGATATATGGCTGGTTGTTGTGAAATAATGTGGGTGAGGCAACCCCTTTTTATTGAGATTTTTGCAGTGTTTGTATTGCCTGAGGAAGTGTCAGGAGGCACGAAAGCACTCACTAGTTTGTACCCTAATAAAAGTTTTGTATTTTATTTAATATCAAGAGAGCCATGTTTGTTTACTCCCAGTTTAGACATTTGTTACTGCATTTTGCTTTTTTTGGGAGAGCTTCATCCCCAGCTGCTTTTGGATTTGTGTTTTGTACTTTTGGTTTCTGTATCTAGCAAGCAGGGGAGCATGGCCACAGGCATTGAGATAAACTTGGAACACGAACCGAAAAGGAACTTTGTACAAGGTAGATCTGATGGACTGAAAAGACTGTTACTTTCTGAGAATAATCCATTACTAGCTTTTAAGGTAGATAATCTGAGTAAAGACAATGATAATGAACCTGATGTGGTTAATATTCAAAATATCATGAAGTTAAGTCATGAAATAGAGACTAATGTTTTTAAATTGAAGTGAATACAATGGCAACGCCAACATTTGGAGGCATGTATCTGCTTCAAATAGTCCCTAGGGGACCACGCATTTTGAAAATGCCCACGCACGGACATTTCTATCAAAATTTATTAGTAATGTGGCACCGGTTAAATCTAGAAACTAGTACAAGTTATATGCAGCTCTTAGTGGAACAGTACATATTAGTTGAGAAGGAGTTGATGGCCCATATCCTTGGTTTGCAGCAACAATTACATGACCTCTCAGACGCTAACAGGTATGAAGCATTTGAGAGTAATTTAAATACAAATGTGCTGCTCTTTGAACAGAAAGAGCAGATGCATAAAATGAAAAAATTGGAATGAGATCTGAAGGACATTGAGAGAGGGGAGGTCTTTTCATGGCCGAGGAGACCAGCAACTAATAGTAGCTGGAATGAGCCATCCACCACAAATCAACAAATAAGAGGAGGAGCAAAGTCCAGGAAAGAACTTGAGGGAATGGCACAAAAAACAAATCCAATACCATCTACGAGTGGCAACCACCCAGAGGAGGTGTCGAAGAAGGGACCAATAGATGTTCAAGTGAAAACTACCATAGGCGAAGGGCCAGTGATTCAAGCACAAGATGTTTGGAGAAGGGTACGAGAGATAGAAAATAGCTTGGAAACCAACAGTATTTTAAAGTTTCCACTGCCTTTCAGAGAAATGAAAGCATCACTGAAACCAACAATACCGTTCTAGGAAGAGGAGGAAATCATCAGAGGATCAAGGAGAAATATGAGTGCAGATGAAGAAGCCATGGAATTTCATGAAGAGGGACCAGTGCATAATATAATTGAGTATGTGTTGTCACCATCTGAAATGACTTTATTACAAAAGGGTTTGTCCTTTGTGCCATCATTACATACTGATAGTACTGATTTTGTCATTGATATAAAAATGTTCAGTAAAAATGTCATGCTTAAACTGTTGAATGTAATGATGTAAATGTGTTTAAAAAGCCGTCCACGTTTATTCCTTCGATGCATCCATTATTAACAGCGTTTGAGAGGGCACGTGAAAGTGATTTGTTAAAACTGATGAATTATGCTAATAGAGGTCATAGTCATTATAATATTATAAAAGTTGAAGATGAGTCCCTGAGGAAATAGCAGGATAATAAAGCAATAATGATACGCCCAGCTGACAAGGGGTGTGCAACTGTGATCATGAACAGTGAGCAATATAGAATGGGAATAAATGATTTATTTAGCGAAGGTGATACATATCAGTATATCACAGCTGAAAAGCTTGATTAATTAAGAAGCTACACATAGATCTTTATGATTTTCTCATGAGTAGGGTGATCACTCAAGATTTATATAATTATTTTCTCATTGAGATGCCGGTTGTCCCCTCTATTAGGGGGTTGCCAAAAATTCACAAGGATCCTGTCAGGCCACCCCTAAGACCAATAGTTTTAATGAGGGGGGGGGGGGATTATTGAGGCTGTATCCATTTTTTTGGAAAAAGCCTTAAGACCTCTAGTGGATGTTATATCAACTGTAATAAAAGATACCAAAGAGTTTTTGGTGACATTAACTGAATTTTACTGCATCAGGCGATTATGATCAGGGACATTTTTTGGTCACTTTAGATGTGGCTTCACTATTCACATCTATACCCAATGGAGAAGGAGTTGAATATGTGAGGTCATTTCTTAATGAAGTAGGAATAGAGATTGGAAGGGCTTTGATGACATGTTTTTTATTGGAGTTAGTCCTGAACAATAATGTTTTTCTTTTTAAACAAAGATATTACCTACAAAAAAAAGGGAGTGGCAATAGGTACACCCTGCGCCAACTCTTACGGTAGCAACGTGATGGCGCAGTGGGAAAAGACTTGCATCTTGGACATAGAAAGTAGTAGGCAATCCATTCCCTTTTACAAAAGATTTGTAGATGATTTATTTTTTGTATGGACAGAAACTGAACAGAGTTTGATCAAATTTATAGAGTTTGCCAAGCGTTCCACTGACATTCTTAAGTTTGTGGGTAAATGGAATAGAGATAAGATTGATTTCCTTGATGTAACAGTGTTTAAGATAGGTAATAGGCTACATTCTGACATTTTTAGGAAAGAATGCAGAAGAAATAATCTTCTACACCGTACTAGTATGCACCCCCTCCTATATATATATATATAACAACATTATACCAGTACAGGGGTTGCGAGTATCTAGATTTACTAGTATGGACACTAATTGTGAGAAAGCACTTAACACTCTAAAAGGAGATTTATGTCAAATGGGTTATAAGAAGAGTGAATATGGGAAAATGAAATGCTATGTTTATAGATAGGAAACAGAAAGTTAGACCCTATATTGAAAGAAGAAAGGAAAATGATCATATTTCTAAAAGGGCAGATAATACCTGTAGAGTTGTTATACCCTATTCCTCAGATAATAGAGCAGTTGGTGAGATTATTAAAAGGAACCTAGAGATTCTATTAGTTGATGAGATGATAAAGAAGATAGTGGGTACTAAACTGAGTTATTCTTATAAAAATAACAAAATCTCTTAAGAGATTACTCTGCTATGAGAATAACAAGAAGAAAGGAATAGAATCAGTAAGGAAGGGTAATTTTGGATGTAGACGCTGTAATTTCTGTTCATATATGTTGAATGACAATAAGTTTATGCATCCAGGTATGGGGAGGGTGTTTGTGTTTAATCACTATGCAGATTGTCGATCTAGGGACCTAGTCTACTTAGCCAGATGTATAGAGTGCCCATGTTTTTATATAGACAAAACCAATAGGACACTCAAAGAAAGGGTTAGAGAGCATATTTATGCGATCAGTAAAGAAGATAAGGGGAATGCCCTAGCTAGGCATACACTTGAATATGGTACCAGACATAAGTTTAAGTTTATAGCTGTTGAAAGGACCACTAGAGGGGGCTAGATTAGGAAATTATAAGAAAGTACAGTTTTGTACCTACCATAAATGTAGATGTTCGAGTGCTAATACAGCTGCAGTCATAACAGATGGGTTCTCCTGCCGTCAGACGGGTCCTCGGTCGGCTGACTTCCAAAGTCTAGGTCCGGCGTCGGTTGTCGTCGCTTCTTCCCTGATGTCAGTGCGACAGGGGTATAAAAGAACCAGCCGACGCCATTTTATTCAGTTTTTCTTGCCCCAGATGTCAGGTGCCCCCAGAAGGAAGGCAAAACATAAATTTATGTAATAAAGCAAATGCAATATAATCAAAAAACAGTAGTTGCAAGCAAATACACCATAAAAGAATACCCCAATGAGGTTGTATGAGGAGGTGTTAGCCATAAGGCATGTCCCAAGAGGGGAAGGAGGGAGGGAAACCTGGACTGCAGCTGTATTAGCACTCGAACATCTACATTTATGGTAGGTACAAAACTGTACTATGTTCATCGTGCATACAGCTGCAGTCATAACAGATGGGTAGAATCCCAAAGCTAATAAAGGGGTGGTAGGCACTAAGTGGAGCTAGGTGGAGCCAGGATGCCCTGCAAGACTGCAGTGGCAAAGCCCGCTCTAGTTTTGGAGTATAATGGTAGGTGATAGTGCTTGGAGAAAGTATGTACAGAACTCCAAGTGGCTGCTTCCAAAATATCTTTGGTAGGAACCCCCCTGAGGGAAGCTGCAGAGGTAGCTGTGGCCATTGTGGAGTGAGATCTGATGACTGTAGGTACAGTTTTACCATGAAAAGAGTAACAAAAGTATATGCAGTGGGCTATCAATTTTGAGATTGTCTGTTTGGAAATAGGCTTCCCTTGAGCACCTGTAGCATAGGACACAAAGAGTTGCTCTGATTTTCTGAAAGGCTTTGTTCTGTCCAAATAATAACGGAGCTGTCTGTGAATGTCCAAGGAATGTAGTAACCTCTCCCCTTTGTTTTGTGGATTAGGGTAAAAGGTAGGTAAGTGGATAGCCTGATTCAAGGCTACCCTGGATACTACCGTTGGCATAAATGAAGGATTGGTTCGTAAGGAAACTCTGTCCTGATGGAAAATGATGAAAGGCTGCACAGCCATGAGGGCTTGTAGTTCCAAAACTCTGCGTGCTGAGGTGATAGCTAGAAGGAAGGCTGTTTTCCATGACAAATATTGCAGATCTGTTGAAGCAGCTGGCTCATAAGGAGGCAGGGTTAGTTTTTCTAGAATGAAATTGAGGTCCCAAGCAGGTTCTTGTTGCTTCCTTGGGGGTTTTATATTCTTAGCCCCTCTGAGGAACTGCCTTAAGAGAGGGTGAGAGAATAAAGGGAGATCAGTGTTGTACTCTGCAGAAATGGCTGAGGCATGGATTTTGATGGAGGAGAATGAAAGTCCACTGCCTAGCAGCTCGGCTAGGTACTGTAGTATTTGAGGTAAATTCAGTATTCCAGGATTCTGACCCTTTTTCTGATTCCAGACACAAAACCGTTTCCATTTTGCGGAGTAGGCTTTTCTAGTGGAAGGCCTTCTGGCCTCCAAAATGACATCCTGCACCTCCTTGGAGAGTAGAGTCTGCTGTGAATTTAAGGAATCCTCCATGTGGCTAGATTGAGTGTTTTCAGCTGACTGTGAAGAGTTTTGAAGTTGTGCTGAGTCAGTAGAAGAGGCATTAGAGGCAGGATCCATGGTGGGGAATGCATCAGGCTCCTCAAGAGTGGGTACCAGTGTTGTCTTGGCCAGTCTGGAGCAATGAAAATCATCTTTGGTCTGTCTGCTCTGGCTTTTAATAGAACTTTGTCCAGTAATGGAAGAGGTGGAAAGGCATAAACTGTCATTGTTGTACAACTGAAATAGAGTGCGTCCACTTTCCAGGCCTGTGGATGAAAGGTCCTTGAGCAGAATTTTTCCAATTGGTAATTTCTGTGGGTGGCAAAAAGATCTATGTCTGGCCTTCACCATGCTTGAATGATTATTGTGAAAACTTGAGGATGCAACTTCCATCCGTGTGGATCTGTCATATTTCTGCTCAGGTTGTCTGCCAGTGTGTTTTCCTTCCCTGGCAGGAATTGTGCTTGAAGTTGGATTTGCAATTCCAGAGCCGTGTTCCAAAGGGACATGGCTAGTCTGCACAGGGGATATGAATGAGTTCCTCCCTCTTTGTTTATGTACCACATCACTGTGGTGTTGTCTGCTCTTATCAATAGTTGTCCTGGATGCAGTAGGTCTTTGAAAGCCATAATAGCATTTATTACTGCTAGCATTTCCTTTTGATTGATGTGTAGGTGCCTTTCTTTTTGTGACCATTTGCCCTGAATGCACCGATCTGTCATGTGCGCCCCCCAGGCCTAGTCTGAGGCATCTGTTGTGATGACTTGATTTGCTTGAGGCTTGGAGAATGGGAGACCTATGTTTCTTTGGCATGCTTGAGCCCACCACAGAAATTCCTTTTGAAGACATGGAATCAGTGGTATGATTGCTTCCAAACTGTGGCTGTGTTGAGACCATAAGTTTTTTAGGTACCATTGAAGTTTCCTCATATGCAGCTTTGCACATGGGCTTAGCAGGATGCAAGATGCCATGAATCCCAAAGCCTGCAGGATTTTCCTTGCAGTCAGCCTGGTGAAGGTTGCCAGTTTTCTGAAGTATTAAGTTAATTGCTCTTGTTTCTCTGGCGTAAGGTAAGCCATCTGGGTGTTTGTATCCAAGCTGGCACCCAGAAAAATTATTGTTTGAGAGGGTATTAGTCTTGAATTCTTTTTGTTGACTGTGTATCCCAGAGATTTCAACAACATTATTACAAATGCCAGGTGTTTCAGAAGAGTGTGTTTGCTGTCTGCTTGGATCAGGCAGTCGTCCAGATATGGGTATATTTGTATCCCTTGAAGTCTGCAGAAGGCAATTACTGATGCCAGGCATTTCGTGAACACTCTGGGCACAGTAGATAAGCCAAAGGGCAATGCAGGGAATTGATAATGGGATGAACCTGCAAGAAATCTGAGGCATCTTCTGCAATCTTGTCTGATTGGGACATGCAGGTATGCCTCCTTGAGGTCCAATGTTACCAGCCAAGACTCCTTGCCCAGCATGGGAAGAAGCTGCTGTAATGTGAGCATCTTGAACTTTGGTACGAGTAAGTATGTGTTTAGGATGGATAGGTCCAAAATAGGTCTCCAGTCTTTGCCCTTCCTTGGTACCAGGAATAGTCTGGAATAAAAACCTTGACCCTGTTCTTGTGCAGGTACCTCTTGAATAGCTTTCATGTCCATGAGATCTGAAATTTGTTTTTGTGCCTCTGCCCTTTGATTGTGTGGCAGGTTTGGCATGCCTCTCATTTGTGGAAGGGTGTGAAAGTGGAATCTGTAGCCTTTGTCTATAATGTCCAGGATCCATTTGTCATTTGTGACAATATGCCAATTTTTCGAAAATAATGCCAGTTTTCCACCTAAAGGTGTTGCCATTTGAGCCTTGCTTGGCATGCAAAGGGGGAAGTCATTGGGTCTGCCTTCTGAATGGCTGTGAACTATCCTCACCCCCTCTTGGTGTAGGTGTTTGCCATTGTCTGCCTCTGAATGATCCTTGAGATTGCCTTCTACCTCTCGGGCGCCTGTATCTACCTCTTTGAGGTCTGTCCGTGGCTGGAAAGGACCAATTTTTTGAAGGCCAATTTTTACTGAAACGTGGCGGTTGTACCTGTAGGAAATCTTTCACTGCTTGCATTGATTTTGCCTTTTCCTCCATTTTCTTTAATACCTCCTCAGCTTTAACACCAAACAATACATCTTTTTGAAGAGGTGCATCTAGTAATTTAGCTTTGACATGATCTGGTAAGGTTTGCTCTTTGAGCCAAGCATGTCTACATATGACTGATCCTGTAACAGCAGCTCTACAAGAGGCTTCTAAAGCATCAAAACCACATTGCAAGGTATGTTTACCCACTTGCTCTGCACTATGCAACAAATCCTGCAACTCTTTCAAGTCTGGTTGTTCAGGTTGTGACATTTTGCTTTTCAACTGAGATAACAAAAACTGTTGATACTTTAACATATGGAACTGACAGTTTAAAGCCCTCATGGTTAAAGTGGCCGAGGTGTATACCTTTTTCCCCCACCTTTCTAAAGCTCTGGAATCTCTCTCTGAAGGTAATGGATTTGGCAGTGGAGGCCTTAATTCCCTTGGGACCCTGTGAAATAGTTTCCTGGTCAGCCGCATGGCTTTTGTATAGGAATTGGTGTGAATCAGGAACCCGGTAATACCTGTCAGGCTTGACTGGAGCTGGAGGTAAAGAATCTGGGTTAAGGCTGGCCTCTGAATACACATCATCTAGTATGTCTAAGACAGGAGGTATAGCCAGAGGCCTGTGCTGAGGGAGCAAAAGAAAATCCCTGAGCCTTTTCTTGGAGTCTGAGTACTCTTGGCCTTCCCAGTGGAAGTGTTCCCTCAAGGTATGCAAGGTTTCCCCAGAAGAGTAATCCTCAGGGGGGGAGACAGAGGGAATGGACTCCTCTGCATCAGAATCTTCGAAAGGGGAGTAAGAATGTTCCTGGTCCTCAGAATGTTCTGAAGTAATGGAGGCCTGGTCCGAGGAAGGGTAGTCTTCCTCCACTCTGGGCCTTTTGTCTGAGGGGGGTTGAGAACCCCTGATAAGAGTAATCAAATCCTCAGCCATTTTGAGAATCTGCTTTTTAGGCATGGGGCCTTGAGAGGGGCCCTGTGGAGCTTGTCTTTTAGAATGCATGGCTGCTTTAGATTTAGTGTAAGCCTTAATGGAAAAAGAAGGAGAAGGCCTGAAGACACCTTGAGAGGTGGCAGGCCTGTCTGAACTCTGAGTTTCCCCGCCAAGAGTGACTTCGGTATCTGTAGTCGGGGTGAGGGCCGAAGAGCCTGCGACCTCGGGCACAGAAGGCACCACTAATGAAGTGTCATCGGTAGTCAGGGGCTGCGTAGGTGCCTCACTGAGAACCGGAGCACATGTAGTCGGCTTTAGCGTGGTGTCGGTAGAAGTCGCGGATCTCGTATGTAGGTCCTTATCTTTACTTTGTTTACTCAAAATTGGAGTCGGAGTATCCGACAACATGTTGTAATTAAACTTTTTGCCAAAATAGTGTTGGGCGAACTCTGTTCTGTCTGTTGAATGTAGCACAAAAACGACAGGCCGAGACGTCATGGTCTGGGCCTAAGCAAGGTATACAGAGGGAATGGAAATCCTTATGCGGTATTTGCTTCCCACATGTAATGCAATTATTAACTTTATCTGACATCGGTCTGAGGCAAGAAAAGTTTCCCCATTGGGGTACTTATCAAGAAGTCTTTGGTTAAGAAATATTCGTAATCTCAGGAGCTGGCCGACCGGCACTTGCGAACTGCTTCTGCTTCGGGCACCGCGCGGCAAGAAAGACTGGAGAAAATGGCGTTGGCTGGTTCTTTTATACCCCTGTCACACTGACATCAGGGAAGAAGCGACAACAACCAACGCCGGACCTAGACTTTGGAATTCGGCCGACCGATGACCTGCCTGACGGCAGGAGAACCCATCTGTTATGACTGCAGCTGTATGCACGATGAACATCTACACTGAGGAATGTGAGGTTAGATGGATAATTAGATTGCAGACAGATAGAGAATATGGCCTGAATTAATTAGTGTCCCTGAAACCTTACTTAGCTGAGAGGCCATTGAAACATTAAAAATGCTATTATCAGGGTATACCGCTTGACTGGGGGAGGACATGCAGACTCCACACAGAAGACACTCCAGCCGAGAATTGAACTGGAGAACCTCTTGCTGTGAGGCAACATTGCTACCGCTGCACCACCATGGCTGTTAATTAATGGTTTTATTTTATTTTATTTTTATGTGTAATTTCAGACTTTCTATTTTGTAGGTAAGGATTTCCTAAGTTAGTTGATATGTGAAGTCTTTGACTTCACATTACATTTGTTGATTATTGTCAGCAGGTGAGTTCTAATTACTGAAGATATATGGTTGGTTGTTGTGAAATAATGTGGGTGAGGCAACCCCTTTTTATTGAGATTTTTGCAATGTTTTTATTGTCTGAAGAAGTGCCAAGAGGCATGAAAGCACTCACTAGTTTGTACCTGAATAAAAGTTTTGTCTTTTATTTAATTTCAAGAGAGCTCCCATTTTGGACTTTTGTTACTGCATTTTGCTTTTTTTGGGAGAGCTTCATCCCCAGCTGCTTTTGGATTTGTGTTGTGTACTTTTGGTTTCTGTATCTAGCAAGCAGGGGAGCATGGCCACAGGCATTGAAATAAAAGTGAAACACGAACCGAAAAGGAACTTTGTATAAGGTAGATCTGATGGGCTAAAAAGACTGTTACTTTCTGAGAATAATCCATTACTAGATTTTAAGATAGATAATCTGAGTAAAGAAAATCCCCAGGATTTACTAATCTTCCGTGTAAGACTAGATTAGTCTTACACGGAAGCGCCAGTCTAAGAGTATGACAGCAGCGAGCCATGCATTTTAATGAGGGCACGCTGCCTCAACTCTAAAGCTTACACGGTGTGGACGAGTGTAGGGGGTGTGTCGGACTGCCAAGCAGTCCAAAAATCCATGCCCCTGCAATGACAAAACTCGAGAAATGTCGAGTTACATGAGTGAATCTGCTCACATGTGTACATTGTAACACTACACTCCCCCATATGTTAAACCTCATACAAATTAAAAAAATTAAAAGAAATTTATCTTTTTTTTTGTTTTATTTCTGATATAGCTGCCCATATTTGCACATGTTTGTGTGGGTTTGCCAATTGCTTAGCTACAGTTAGCAGCTTAGACACCGAAGAGGATAATAAGAAAAATATATACAAGTTAAGCAAAATAGTGATAGCATAGTGATTAGAGCCTTCGCACAAAGAGAAGGCTTTCCTGGTTCGAGTTCCACTACTGCACATTCCATTGTCTATTGGAAATCAGTATACAAAAAATATTTCCTGACTTTTATCATGTATAAGTTTTGTAAAAAGCATTTCAATGTTACATGTAGTAGTGAACGAATTATATATATATGAAGGTGAAATGGTTATGCATTCTGAGGCATGAGTAACTTATTTTAAGCAATATGAAGCACTGCTAAGCACATTTTAACAGTATTGAGCACATTTAAATCCAATTGTTCATAGCTGAGCACTGCGTTAACAAGCGCAATGTCTTTGTGTGCAGCTGTGCACTGCACCAACCAGCACAACTACAACATATGCACACCACGCTAACCAGCGCAATGTCGGGCAACGTCGAGCAACGTTGGGCAAAGTCGGGCAAAGTTGGCTAAACACGGCCACACCTCCTTTAGTGTACCTTAACCATTCAGGTCTGGCCAGTAGGAAAATAAAAAGCAGTGACAGGGCTCAAACTCAGGATACTGTGCACTATAGTCACAGTACATAACCACTAAGCCATGACAGCATTTCATAATCATGCATTTTCAACAGACACATATCTATCAAAGGAATTTTAAACATTGCCAACATCAGCTAAGCAGGTATGCCTACAGCTGAGTTTTTTTTTCAAAACTGGCCAATCACAAATAAGTGAGGGAAATGAGGCATATTTAAACTCTACAGGTGAGAATACTTGCCATAACTGGTTGTAGCTCCCTTCTGCAGTCAGCATGGCTGGTTTTGTTGAAGGCACTCAATTTCAAGCGCAATGCTGGGGCATTGAGGAGTCCAAAGTAATGGTTTGGCTCCTTGTCCACAATCATGAGGAAAGACTCCTGTGGGGCCAGTACCAGGGCACCCAATATAAAATGGAGGCCTGGAACAGTCTTGTTTGTGATCTCACCAGTGCCACTGGCATTCCTCGGACTGGTGAGCAGGTTAGGCACCATTATTCTGACCTGAAGCGATGTAAGGAGGATCAACTGGACAAGTGGATCCAGGAATCCTGTGCGATGCCTAATGCCCCAGTACTGAGTAAGTAGCCTTTGTATTAAGTCGTTAATAATTGCTATGCTTGTCTATACTATGAATAGGTATGTCTCAATATCACTGCATTAACTTCACAGCTGTAGGTGTCCGGGCTATGAATCAGCAAGCACATGAATATAGGTTGCAAAGGCTGTGTCATCAGGCAGGTTAGTAATTATTCTGCATGTACTGTTATATAAAATAAATGAGAGAGCCTTTAAAAAGTGTTTTACCCCAATACATAAAGGTGTAATAATCCTTTAATCAATGTATAATTCCTGGAGTGCGTCTGTGTCATTATCTTTGCTATGTTGTTGTACTGTTGCATTTTACAAATAGTACTGTTGTATTAAGCAGTGTTAACCCACACTTTGGTAGGCCCATATAACATGGATGAAGGGAGTACCAGTAGCTTTTATGCATATTTACAGCCCTCAACTCTTGGTTCATGCCCAGCATGTACAGGTTAATCTGGCACATGAGTAGCTTGGAAATGTGTTCCCCAGAAATGTCAGTGTGCTGCCAGAAATGTAGGGAGCTGTTAACATATAACTGATACTTTCACCTGAACATATCTAGATAATTATATGAAAGTAGAGCTGTCAGTGTACCATATTAGCAGTAGTGTGTGTGAGCAACTCTCAAAATATGTAGCAGTAACATCTGCATCTTGTACAGTTTGTATGTAAGATACAGCTCATGTATATAATAATCTAGCAAAATCCAATTGCACAATATAAGGACATTGGGTAGTGTAATAATACATATAAGGGACATATAACTGCAGTTAATAGGAATGGAGTGAAAATTAGAAGGATATATAAGTTGTTAATTGAGCTATCCTTTTCCACCCTACTGTATGTGCATAAAAATGCAATTCCACACCTCAATCGGTATGTCTAATCTCAAAACATTTGTTGGGACATATGTCCTATTGGTTTATAGATATTTGCATTTATTTCTATGCATATGCCCTGTTAAAATACCACAGTATTGGTGGCCTGTTGCCATCAATTCAACCTGCATGCTGTTGTAATGTCCACTATTGTTCTATATATGCATGCGTTATGCTTGCTTTTCAACTGTTGAAAATCTGGTGTGTTGGGTTAATGGGAATACTTCTGCATGCTGTTATAACTAATTGGGAATGCTGTTGACTGTTACTAACCCACATATTTATTAAACCCTCCAAAACATAGTTTGTATGGGAAGGCCAGTCCCAGCAGACCCACCTGTCCCACCTCAGCTGGTCATGGTACCTAGCACCAGCAGATCCAGTGCCCAGCCTGGGACCTCTTCCTCCACTGGCTTTGTGCCACCTTCAGGTGGAAGCTCTGCAGGGGATGGGGCTTGGCCCCTCGTGCAAGCATGGGTGGAAGAGGGCCACCTATCACCCTTCAAACAGTCCAGGCTGTGGTGCGTAGAGAGATTGAACGTTCTGTTGCAGAACCTCTACACCAGCTTGAGGCACGAGTGGCACAACTCCCGGGTCAGCCTGCCCCTCTTACACAGCCCCAAGCACAGCCACCCTCTGGGCTGTGAAGGTGCAGTGGTGACTGCCCATGGGTGGGGACCTCAGTCCCACTGTTTCCATCTGTGGGCTCATGGGCTTGCGATTTCCAAACATCCCTCCCCGTCAAAGGTGTTCACCCACCACATGTGTCATATATCACCCCTGTATGCAACTTGTTTGTCTTGTCTGTTTACCTCCCCAAAATACCTTCCCAGATATAACTACTTTCCCTACCCCACATTCCACTTTCACCTGAAAAAAATAGGGCAATCTGCTCCCAAATAAAAAATTATGCCCCATACATAGCTGCCCATTTTGCACACATGACCACTGGACACATAAAATGTAATTTAATTGGCATTACAACATACTTTGTTGTCCTCACCCCTCTCTCAGGGGTTGAAGGTTTCATATCTACCTCTAAATTTATTCCATATGCACAGCTGTTGCTGTTAAAGAAATGGGCAGCTATGGACCTTTCCTACACCTGTCCTGCACATCCCAAGCTATTTTCCATACTGTCTTTCCCTCTTTGTGCCCTTTTTTCACCATTTTCCTATCTCCCTATTTTTCTTTTCTTTCAATGAAATGAGCATGGGGGTTAGCTGGAATAAGCACTATTAAGCAGGAGTTAGCAGGTTTGCGCGAGTGTGTGCTTGTTTGTGCTTAGCTAAGCATTGCTAAGCATCATGCAAACCCGCACAAACCCGCTTACAACTGCTTAAAAGTGCCTTAGTCACTCTGTATGTGAGGGCCCTTGTTCTGTTCAGGAGCAAAATAAAACACCTCTGTCAGTCTCGAGCCCCAGTCCTTGTACACACTACACAACATGAAGTACCACTAAGCCACAGTAGCTATACAACAAGTTGGTGCTGAAATAAATATACCATGCATCAGAATGAGTGAATGTAAAGAAAAAATAGGAATGCCATACCACACAACGTGTTCTGCAAATCTTTACCAACAGTTGTTGTGGGATTACATTACATGACTGTGGTAAGAGAAGCAGCCATTCTAGCAGGAAATAATGTTACACCATCACTTTACAACCCCACACAGTATCACAGCAAGACAAACAGTGGCATATCTGTTTAGGGCAGAGGCCATACCTCCCAACTGTCCCTAATTTTCAGGGATGTCCCTGATTTTGACACAAATTTTAGCTCTGTCCCTCTGAATCCCTCCTAAAACTATTGACTTGGGCAGAAAGGTGGTGAATTACACTTAATGAATAATGACAATAATTAAGAGTTAGACACTTATTTTACTTCAGAAAAGGTGTATTAATTCATAAGCTCTGATTCTCTCAATGTTTCAACTTAATGGCACTAATATTTTAAAGGTGTCCCTGACTTTTTCTTTACTTTTCCCTCAGTCTGTTCAAATATGTACCTGAGTGTTTGAGAGGTCTGGCAGAGGCAGAAACACAGAGGCATATCAGCCTTTCTGCTGTTACACACTGTGCAAATAGCTATGAAAGGAGTTTCGGAAGCATACCCTTATGTAGGAATACAATACTGAAATACAAATGGATGTAGCCATGTACTGGTAGCAACCAACTGTAACAATGCCATTGCTCTATTGCTGAAAAGATCTGTGTGGTGCATGGACAAAAACTAACAGGCTATTATTTGGCTACCATGTGGATAGGTCCACAGTTGAGAGTTACGCAGGCAGACTACTTGCCTTGATAAACTAACATGTACACAGCAACCCTGTAAGTCCAACAAGATAAAATCCACACAATAATACTTACGTTCTCTGTACTTCTGCACCCCTACCCAAATGTAGAATATACCTGTGTGTGCAGGGTCTACCAAGGATGTAGGTAAGCATACTCATAGTACTGAAATGTGTCCAGTTTTTCTGAGCAGCTTGTGCTAATGTCAACACTAAAAAAGCACAAACTGTTTAGAACTTAGTAAATGAATATTCACAGTATAGCAGTTCACAAACAATTCTTGTGCCAAAGGAATACATCTCAATAACTAGCTTCGTATGGCAGTTAATTGTAAACGTTGAAAATAAAGTACATCTTTCCATGTATCTTGGGGTAGCATTTTGAGGGATGAGTACATTTCTACACTGACAAGTGGGTACTGGAAGCAGCAACATTAGGTCTGAGTACAAAATGTAAATCTCTGGCTACACCCATGGCTTCTGATATAAGAACTATACCAACCTTCTGTCTTAAACAATGATGTCCACAGCAAACAAGGATGATCTCCATCTTGGAAAGCTGAAAGAGCCACACCTACCTGAGTTAGCAATTTATAGTACCGGGTTGCTATGACAGTGATTTCTACAATTACTACACAGCAGGCTGCATGTAATTAGCAAATGTTGGCCACTAACTGGTGCAGAGGCAATCACATGCTCATGTGCAAATACCTACAAAAGCAGGCTGCAATCACTGCCAACAAACTCAATCACTCTATTGCAGAGACTGAGAGAGAGAGAGAGAGAGAGAGAGAGACAGAGAGACAGAGAGACAGAGAGACAGAGAGACAGAGAAAAGGAAAAAGAAAAATAAATTATTACCAAATCATACGAAGGAAAGGTATATGACACATATGTATTTACTGGCATGTAGTAGATGTTATTGAAGAATAGTCTACATAATATGAACGATTCATATGTGGCAGCAGTATTTATTTATGTGTAGATGTTCTGCTTAACAACTGCTATGGAGAATACAGTGTGTACCTGCGGGCAGTGGGACATACCTGCGAAATGTGTAGCTCAGCATTAAATGTCAAAGATTTCATCCATGTTATCTGTGTTCTGTACAGTAGTGTTATTTATTGTATTATGATGCATATCACTTTAAATGTGGACTATATATTGGTTGTTCACCAGGGGTCGGGTTTTCTGACTTGTACTGAATCTATAGCATTGATAAAGGCCATGACATGGCCGAAACCGGTATGCTTGGTAACTTAGGATTCCTTAATATTTAGTGGAATCTGTTTAATTAATAAAGTTGGGTTTGAGTGAACTGTACGTGCTGGCTCATTTTTTCAGAATGTTTACGGATTGGTTGGAGCCGTGCACGTTGTCCGGCGTGCGCGTATCCTGGTTTGGATCTGTACAGTAGTGTGGCCAATGGCTGATGGGGGTATTAGAGCTGACATTATATAAACATGGGTGTGAAAGAACAACACATGCATGATAGTCATATTAAAGTGTAGCTTAGCATTGGCAACTGCTGTAGCAGTCTGGTATGCTTATCTAGCATTTGTAGCCATATATACCCCCACTAATGTTAGTGTGTGTTCATATGTGACCCCTTTTTGTGTTGCAGCAAGGCTCAACAGTTCAGCTGTGAGGTCCAGGGACTTACAACAGTGTGGACCTTGTGTGTGTATGCCACACACATATGGAGAAATATATATGTGTCATATATATTCACATCTGTGTATGTGCATAGAGCAGGGGACATATTGCAATTGTTTGTGAAGGGTGGAGATATATATGTTGGTGAAGGTTAGTATGGACATATTTGTATGTAGGTTTTAGTGTGTGACAAACAAGACAGCATACAGTGCTGGTATATGACATGTGGTGGTTAAACACTGTGGGTGGTTTGATCAGTTTGCAATGTTGAAGCCAGTGAGGCCTGCTAAAGCTACCTGGGCTGTGAACACCTTCAATGCATTTATCCCAAGATTGTGCGATTTTATTACATTACTGTACACCTCACATCCTTTGTATAATTTATATTCTCACTATGAAAGGTGAAATGTATATGTGCCCACATATATATGTATATGTACACCAATGGATGTGTATATGTATTTATATGTATATATATATATATATATATATATATATATATAGTTATATATACTCATACACACCTACATCTAATTGTTGCAATAGATTCTCTGTACTGATGATTGACTGTGATGGTCAATGTGTTTGTGAATATGTCAAAGATATGTATCTGCGGGATAGCGTAGTGGGAAACTGTTTATGTCATGGTATTATGGGTCCTTGCTTTGATCCTAGCAAAAGCTGTGTATTCTGTTGCTAGGCAGAAAAAGTGCTGTTGCATACAGTGTGATTAAGTCCCTTGCTTTTAACTAGGGTGTGTCATTGGAGGCTAAAGCACTACATCTATGATTATTGATTGGTACTGATGTTGAATCCAAATCCTGTGTGTACTGTAGTACTACTTGAAGCTCTGGGCCTGTACAGCAAAGTATGGTGTATGTCCACATTGCTTGCATCCACTGTTTTGTGCGGCCCCTGTATTCATCACAGATTACATTTCTCAAGATTAAGGTTGTGTAATTACTGACACACAGTACTGTATAATACGCAGTGAAAGCTTATCTGGGTTGTCATACTTTTGTGTACTGTAATTATGTCTGATGTGTGTGTGGGTATGTCTGTAACATGTCCTTTGACATATGTGTGGTAAAACATCGTATCTAGCAACATTTATAATGTACAACAACAGTATGTGACCTATATTCCCAATTGTGCACATATTTTGGCCACGGGTTTGCCATTAACAAGTTGTGTGGTATAATAGTAATACATTTACTGGACCTTACACTCATTGTGATGGATGATATATTTCTTTACACATCAGCTTGATGTATATCTGCTGTGGCTAGGTGGTGCATCATGTTGCATACAGTGTGCCAGGTACTCTTGTATAGTCTTATATAGTGATTTTATTTTGTTGCTGTGCAGAACATGGTTCATTAGATAGAGAGTGAGCCAGGCACTTCCAAGCAGTTGTGGAGTGAGCAGTGATAAGTGGCAGTTAAAGTGTTTCGCTCTCGGTTAGCTAATAGGTCGCTATATATGGCAGTTCAGTGATATCTGTACTGTATAATGTTAAATGTGCCATATGACTTGCTCAGACATATTTTTGTATTTATGTCTTCTAGGGATCATGGCACATCGCAGGGGGTCCATATTATAACATCAAAATCTACAAAGATCGAATGTTATAATATTGAACCCTAAACACCGAAATCCACAAACATCGAACAGTCAGAATAGCAATTTTTTTTCCCAGGGAAAAAAAAATCGCTATTCCAAGAAACATACACATAACATAAACACACACAAAAAACAGCAATCCACAGACATACACTTAAAATCCTACACCTAAACTTTACATATACTACTAGCTATCCACTTACCTTAACCTGACCCTAACTCGAAGGTCCGTCACTATCGCACACTCACCTCACCCGCGCTCTAACCCTAACTCACCTAACCTGCCCCTAACCCTAACCTACACACAACCACACATTTACCTGACCCATGCCCTAACCCTAACTCACCTAACTCGCTTCCTAACCTACACTCACTCACACACTTACCTGACCCGCGCCCTAACACTAACGTTCACACAACCGCACAGTTACCTGACCTGCTCCCTAACCCTAACTCACCTAAACCGCCCCCTAACCTACACACACAATCGCACACTTACCTGAACCTGACCCGTAATGCTCCAACATATTGAACGCTGAAAACAGTGAAGCCACAGCAATGGCCCACTGAATTCTTTCCCTGGGAAAGTATTCGGTGTCCTGCTCCTTTGCTGTTTTTAGCGTTTGACATTACGGGTTCAATATTATAACATTCAATCTTTGTATGATTCAATGTTATAATATAGACCCATCGCAGGAACCCCAGTTACAGTAGTGCTGAAGATGATATAATTACTAGCAGTATGATTCAGCACTATAGTCTCATGTTCTCACGAACCAGCCAGGACCAGCAGGAGCATACTGCAATGTGGCAAGATGTCCGCAGGGTAAGTGAGGTCGGCCTGCATAACTGGACATAGGAGCAGGTACACCACCACTGCAATGATCTTCTCAGACATGACCGTCAGCATGCTGCTGATGTGCGGAGACAACAGCTTGCAACAGCAGGTGGTGTTAATATCCACCCCCCCACCAGAGTGGAGGAGCTGCTCCTGAGCCTGGTGGAACCTGTCCAACAACAATAGCAGCAGACATACACCATGATGGAGGTTGGAGCCACCCAGCAAGTGTACATGGAACATGCAGGTAACATGGCATATTTGTAGACTACTGTTATCTGTATTGGTAGATGATGCATTTGTGAGATGTGGAGTGTGTCGTTAAATGATGTGGAGCCTGTTGTTGTGCAATACTGATCATTTGGAGCATAATCTGTAGCCCTGTGAATGTAAGCTGTTGTTGTACTGTAAGATTGCAAACACACAGTAGCAATGCCACAGTTGTGGCCACTGACAAACTGTCTCATCTCTATGTAGGTCCCTCTGGGGTGACATCAAGGCAGCGGACAGATGCTGGTGAGTGTGTTCTACATTTATTATTGTAAATAAAAAGTGCATGTCATAGTTAAGGTGTAGGCCATGTACACATGTAACACACCTACCCATAATGCATGTTGTGCATGTTTGGTGTAAGACCACGCACATCTCACTAATGTGATTAGCTGCCTCAAACACATGCAATACCCAGACCATCTCAAACAAATGTGGCTAGACTGTAGTGACCATTGGATAGGCACAGTTGATACTCAACATGCACATAACATACACATCAATGTCATACACAGAGCATTTTAACATGCTACACATAAAGGATTCCCAAACCCTCTGTAAAGACACCCTCCAGTATCCAAAATCTCATCCACACATTACACATGATATACCTGAGGGGTAGAGGCCTATCATGGGGCATTTAAACACTCTACAACACACTGCACATTCATGTCAGGGAATGCTCCTTATTGGCCTCCTTACAAACTCATGTAACAACTGGTTGTGAAATGGTGAATGTAGCCAAGGTAGTACAGTTCTGGTACTGCATGATTAGTGCTGGTCTGGGAAACATTTGTATCCTTGTGTGACCACATGATGCTTCATGATGATGATGGCCTATGGTACTATACCCCATCCAGTTACTGTAACTGCAGTACTATACATAGCTTTCATTGCTATACACCTCAATGTTGCATGTGTGTACACATATGCACCTCTAAACAATGTGCATACCAATCACTAATTTCACAACTGACACATATATATCTTGTGATGCTATTGAGTGGCTAGGTCATATGACACACATTGGGTATGTGTAGTGTTTAAATATGCAGTTGTGTTTTAGCATGCAATGTCATGGATGACACTGGCATGTCCACAACATGGTCTACACTCACCATAAGTACCGTACATTGGGTATGTGGCCGAATGGTATTCCATCAATTATCCATGCACCACTGATGATGTTGTGTGAATATTCATCATGCAGGTACTAAAAATGTGTCTAAAATTATTTGCTAAAGACACAGAGGCTGTAATCAGCATTGGATTGCTATCTGACACACAGATACACATCCAGCCATGGTATGTACACCTGTGAGTTATAGTGCACAGTACATTACAGAGTTTTGAATACCTGCACAGCAATGTTGTGTCCATGTATGTATTGTGTTCCAGGGGGAGACCCATCACCTAATAACAAAACAGATGCATCAAAGACATGTATACTGTTAGTAACAAGGACTGTCTACACTTGCACTGCATGCTGTTGAGCAACACATGTCCTGCATGCTGACATGTGTGATATGACTGTTTTGCTTGTGATACTGTACCCCACCATCACCTGCTATTGTGTATGTTCTGAGATTGCTGGTGTTGTGTGTGTCTGCTTTAGGGAGGAGTATATTTTTGTGTGTGTGCATGTGTGCATGTGTGCATGTGTGCAAGTGTGCATGTGCGCATGTGAGCAAGTGTGCATGTGCACGTGTGCATGTGTGCATGGGGTCTGACATCATGTTCAGGTCTTAAAGTATGTTTCCTGTTTTCCTCTTACAGGTGCCGAGATGGGGCTGGTTCAGTATAGCAGGGAGCCTGGTGTCACTGAGACAGACAGTGATCATGAGGATAGGTGTGCTGAGGCACAGGCAGGTTTGTCAGGGTCTGTTGGGCCACCAATTGACAGTACACAAGTTTCCACCCCATCCATACACACAGTCATACTGCCTGTACATCCATCATCACCATTGCCCTTAGCTGAGGGACAGTGTACGGTTGGTACTGGCCAGGGCAGTGTGGTATCTATGGCACATGTATCAGGACACAGCAGCCATAGCCAGATTTCTGGAACAGTACCACATAGGCAGATGCCCAGGGGTTCTCATCAGAACACTGCTGGTCATCATGCCCCTGGCAGATGTGCCACACCTCTTTCTACCACACACATGTTTCAGGCTGTCATGGAGGCACAGACACAAATGGAGTGGTACACCAGACAGGGACTAAGGGCACAGAGGGCTCATAACACCTCTGTAAATAACAGTATCTGTGACCTAGCAGGTGCCATATGTAATTACACTGAGGTCATTGATAGATGTTGGGGTGAGACATTGGATGTCCTCCACAATGTCATGTCCATGTGTCAGGACAGTGGAGGATGGTTGAGACATTGGTGTGGATGTATGCCAGCAACATCAGCAGCTGGAGGTCACCATGGACATCGAGCAAGTCACAGCTGCTCCCATAGTGCCAGTACCAGCCCCAGCAATGTTGGGGGGACTGTCCATAGACCGTCCTAGAAGACCACGTGCACGTGGCTCTGGCCAGTCCCAGTAGAGACCTGGATCCAGTGGACATATGTCAACCTCTTCAGATAGTACCCAGTCTGGATTAGTACTTGATACTGTCTGTAGCACCCCTGCCAGGCACAGGTTCTGTATCCGTGGCCAGAGACAGTGATCTGTAAAGCCTGCCAGGTACAGTCTGTAGCTGTTTCACAAATCCCTATATATGGCAGCCACATGGTGGAACTGTGTGCATGCAGACACACACACACATAAACCAGAAACCTAGGGCAAACACATACCCGCGCACATTACATCAACATTGGTCCATAACAGTACTCATGGCCCTCACACACAGACTCACACACACATATCAATTGTATGGCTCAGTGTAGGCCTCTGGCAAACCAACAACACACCCTGTGCATATGATGAAACCTGTGCCACCTCCTGTCATCTGTAACATTGATGCAGGAACAGGCTAACATGGTCCTGATGCACAGGGTGACTTTAATAAGGTATAGCAATGGTTGAATGTTTAGCATTGGCCCATAACAGTACTCATGGCCCTCACACACACACTCACACACACATGTCGATTATGATGCACAGGGTGACTTTAATAAAGTATAGCAATGGTTGAATGTGTAGCATGTTGTCAACAGTAAAGTGTAATGATATCCTTGAAGGTGTAGCTGAGCAGGCATGCTGCATTAAAGTTGTAATTAGCAATGCTGTATTGTTTCCACAAGTGTTTATTCCAATTGTGTCTTGTTTGCCCATGTGCCACTTGGCTGATGTGTGTAGTTGTGTCAGCATGTGTTATACAGTGGACTGTAAGTGTATGGGGTGTGCAGCACAGGTTTGCAGGTGTACATTTGTGAACATGGTGGAGGGGCACTGTCTGCATGTACGTGCATATTGGACACATGGGCAGGGTGACATGCCCTGTATTGGCCAGTGTTAACACTCCATAGTTTCTATTGGTGGCCAATATGCATTGTACTGCACACATTATGGAACTTGAGTACGCATGTCTGTGTATGACACGGGTTGACACTATGCTGTGTTTGATGCTGTTGTTGCTATCTGTCATTGGTTTGCATTACTAAGGTTAACACTGTCCAAGCTGCATAATCCTTTAGTAATGCACACTGTTCACCTACAGGGTTACATGGACCGTGCTATCACAAACACAAGAAATTCTCACTTATACAGTAAAAGTGCATTAGTCTCATGGAACCCTGCCATAAACTAAATATATAATAGAAAGTTTGAAGTTGTAAAAAAAGAGTTACATACCAAGAAGGGATAACCTCTCTGGTCAGTATCATTGGGAAAATACAATCCCTCAATAAACATACAAGGCATGCTTCAAAATACAAAATGGCAAAGATTCCAAAGACAACACTAAAGCTTTCTTCAGTGTTGTTCATAATCTACAGGGGAAATCTCAGATCAGGTCACAGTTAATGTAAATGGTCACAAAGTACACTTATCTGACTGACATTACCAATTCCTTGTCAGAGAGTTTGAATGCGGATTTCACCACCCTGTCATTACACAAGGGCCACATTTCCAGATCTGAAGAATGCAAAACCTGATAATTCACAGACACTCTAGTTAAAACATCTCTTTAACAAAGTACACACTACAGTGGCTATGGAACTGGACAGTGTCCCTGGCTGTGTCATACACAAGCTGACATATGAAGTCACCACTCACCTAAACGCTCTGTCCAGGTGCAGCCGCTATACAGGTTACATACTTGTGGAATGACACAAGGTAATGGTGTTCACAGTTCACAAGGGTTGAGCTACAACGTCTTCTTCTTCTCCTTTCGGATGCTCCCACTAGGGGTCGCCACAGTACATCATCTGTTTCCATTTCTTCCTGCCCTCTGCATCTTGCGCTGTCACACCATCCACCTGCATGTCCTCTCTCACCACAGCCATAAACCTCATCTTAGGCATTCATCTTTTCATGTTACCTGGCGGCTTCATCCTTAGCATCTATTTCACAATATACTCTGCATCCATCCTCAGCACACGTACAAACCAACTTAATCCTGCCTATCTGGCTTGGTCTACTAACCTTCAAACCTGGCCTGACCCTCTAATATACTTATTCTTAAACCTGTCCACCCTTGTCACACCCAGTGCAAATGTTAACATAAACTGATTAAGGGTAGAACTACAACAGGTCCTGGAAACTCTCACCCTATAAGCCAGACAGATGTTATCTGGAAGGCTATGGAGCACAGCATTATGGAACTCATTAACAGAGACATTATGAATATGCAAACACTGCACCATACCTACTTAGGTTCTATAAAGGCCATATCATGGCTCCTACACCTAGTAGACTTCAAGCCAGTCAACACGGCTATAGGTGAGGGAGGGGAGGTCAACACAGCCAAGCTATAGCTCACCAGCAATTCATACCCATCCCACATACTGGTATTATACATAACCTCAACAGACTGACCATAAACAATTGTTAGATGATGGCTTGACAACTGACTCACAGATGTAGGCACACAGTAACATTTGCAGCCTCCATGTACTATTCTATGCCAGTAACAAGTGGTATTCACCTGCACTCAGTCCTGGGACCATTCCTGCTTGGCATATAGCTTTCTTAGGTACAAGCCAACACAGTAGGGATATGTCTGCCCACGTTTGATGACAATGCATACTGTGGGCTATACTTTATTCTCTAGATGACACACACATCCTCCAAAAGTGTATCATACAGACAGATACCTGGTGTCAAACTCATGCTGTAAAGCTATAAGCCAAAGAAAGCATAGTTATCCACTTTTAGAAAACAAAGTATCCCCAGAGTACCACATAGGTAGTAGCCCCCAAAATGTGGAACAGGTACTAATGTATACATAGAGCCATGTGTTAAGTCATCTCTCCTTTGATAATCACATTACCAAAGGGTTTTGGAAATCCCTCTGTGGAGCACATAAGCAATAAAGGGTTTGCATGCAGATCCACAGAGGTTGTTGCACACCTATCATCTTTGCCAGACTTTGATTGCTTTGGAAAAGGTTTCAAATATACGTCAAGCATAAACCCTCACTCACACTCTTCAATAGAAACCAGATGAGTGGATGTGAAACGGAAGACGTAGCCCAGGGATCATTGCAGTGGCTAAGCTTGTCACAAGCATACAGAAGTGACCTAAGTTCTGGAAAGTGCCAGTGCACTCTGGCAAAGACAACAGATGCATTCATGGAGAAAGCAGAATACCCACCTATGAAATACTTGAGGTCACATGTATGTATACGGATTTGCCCCATAGCTACCTTACATGTGTAATGCACATACATTTGTCATTGTGATATGTCATACACTAGAAAAATCGAAACCCACTCCACATTGACCAATGGTGTCACACACACACAGTCAGCAAATGCAAGAGTCAAACTCTTTCCTGACTACATTATGATGTTACAGCAGTATGCATTTACACAATGCGCTATATACATTACTAAGATTTTACCTTTCCACAGGTATATTTGTAGGATGGTGACATCATCAGATTTGTCAAAGATGAGTATACCACTTTTAAGGTATGTGATTAGTCTCCAAAAATGTTGCTCCTCTCCAGGAAGACACACACAGTTGGCAAATGCAGGATTTAAACCCCTACCTAATTACATTATGATACTAAAGCAGCATGCATTTACATAATATGCTATACACATTACTGGGATTTTGCCTTTCCACAGGTATATTTGTAGGATGGTGACATCATCAGATTTGTCAAAGATGAGTATACCACTTTTAAGGTGTGTGAGTAGTCTCCAAAAAGGTTGCTCTTTCCAAGGGAAACACACACACTCAGCTGGAAAATGCAGGATTCAAACACTTATCTAACTACATTAGATAGTCCAAAGAATGCCTCCGCAGACCAGCAATGATACGACCTGTGTTTAATTAACTCCAAATATACGGACAAACAAAACGAATAAAGAAAAACAAATAATGGACATTCAAGACAATAAAATCGGATTTAGCGCTTTCTTCCACCTACAATGTGGACTTCATCAGAATCAACAAACCGTTCAGCAAAGTGTAATTTATCAACTTTTTGGCGCCAAAATTTCTAAAAATTTTAAAGGCATACATCCTATTCTTATCACTAGAAATTGTATTGTATGCCTGTATGTAATGAAATTAATTATTTCTCATTTTATATATATATTTATTTTTTATTTATTATTAGATAGTATCAATTTTTTATATATCGTTGTAAGAGATTTAGATTCGGAATCATTCTTGGACACACATACAATTTTTAGTGATAAGAATAGGATGTATGCCTTTAAAATCATACTAGGTGTATTGTGAGTGTATTGGATGCATAGGCCATGACCATATCATATATGGGTTGATGCACCACATGCTGGCACACACAGGGTCAAACCAGTGGCTAAGCTCTGTCAACCCAATACTGGACAATACAGTCCGAAGGAGTAGGGTCATGCAACCCCAACACCAACTGTCTCACATAGACCTACAATATAAGCACCAGAAAAACACACACATAAATAGACATTACCATACTCAGAGAACACAAATATTAATCTGAAAAAAAGACAGTGTCCTCCTAAGCAGACAAGAAAGCAACATGCACCTCCAAGCACATGCCAGAAAACACATAATACACCAAAGCAGTGTGCCTCACAACAGGCCCTAAGGCAAAACAACATACCCAGCACACTAGTAATAGGTGACTTCATAGTCAGGCACACAGATGTTCCACTCACTCGGCTGGACAAGGGGAAGGTTACTGTCAGTTGTCTGTCATGTGCTATGATCCGCCACATAATACAAGCACTTACATCACTCCAGAAGAGGTACATATATGACTTGTTCTTTGTACATGTTAGTGTGAATGATCTGAGACATTCCTCCCAGGAAACATGACAAGAGATATATATTAGCTCTATGATCATGTAGCCCAGGCTGGTATGACCCTGACCTTGAGTAGCATCTTATCTTCACCTACATGATACTGCAATATAACAGAAAGATGATAAACTTCAACAATTGGCTGAGCTTCTGGTGTCATTCAAAGGGGATCCAGTCTCTTTCTGCCTGTGATGACATGATAGACAAGCCTTGTTGCTTTGCTACAGATGGTTTGCAGCTGTCACCCCAACGCTCTTGCTGTTTCCATATTACCTTTTTTTAGGCAAGGCTCAAATGTTCATAGGTTCATAGGTAGGTACTAGGCTATCTGCCCAAGGGCATTTATAAGCCTAGCCATAATGTGTTGGCCTTTGCCTCCCTTTTAAATTAGTTTCCTGGGCCTCTTTCTAGCAGAGCCACTGAAGTGATCCCAGGGGTAAATTTACAATTTCCCATCCACTCGTCAAGATTCCTCTTGAAGAGAGTCAGCGAGAGGCTTTGCCTAACATCAACTGGGATTCTATTCCAGAGTGAGGGAAGTCTCTGGGACAGGAATCTATCCCTCCAGTACGTCCTGTTTATTGCTGTGCTGAGGTTTAATTCACTGGAGCATGTGGCTCTAAGAGATTTGGTTTTCTTGAGGTGGAGCATGTCCATTAATTCCAGGTTGCACATGGCCTTATACGTCAGGCATAGATCACCTCTGTGAAGGCAGTAAGCAACCGAGTAGAGCTGGAGTTTCTTTAGTCGAGCTGCATAGGGCATCTCTTTGAGGCCCATGATCCTCTTGGTGAGGTACTTCTGTGGTCTTACCAGCTGTTGCATGTGCCAATTAAGGTACATACCAAATGGGCATTGTACTCTATTATGGGCCTAATGAGTGATGAGTAGATGGGCACAATGACCTTTATTGATCTAGAGGTTAACCCTTTTGTGATTAGGTGGGCTACATAGAAGGAATTTCTAAACTCTTTGGCAATGTGATTATCAAAAGAGAGTCTAACTGTCCATCTGTGTCCCAAGGTCTCTTATCACACTTTCAGTGTTAAGTATACTACCACCTATGTTGTAGTTCATGGGTACAGAGTTTTTACCAACGGGGATGACAATGCACTTTTTGGCATTGAGCTTGAGGCCATGGCTTTGACACCAGGCATCTGTCTCAGTGAGGCCCTTTTGTAGGATGTCCACATCGTTAGTAGTTTTATTATGGATCCCAGTTTGTAGTCATCTGGGAACTTCATTAGCCTGTACTTCAGGGAAGTAGATACCAAACAGGACAGGACACAGGACTGAACCCTGTGGTACTCCACTTATCACTGGTCTGAAATCAGACTTGGAGTCTGCTACTTTCACAGTGTGGGTTCTGTCAGTGAGCCAGTTGGCAACCCATCTTGTGACATAGGGATTTATACCTAGTTTAGTGAGTTTATCTATAATTCCAGAGTGGAGGATGGTGTCGAAAGCCTTGGCAAGATCTAGATAGGCTGTGTGAACCATCTTAACCTTGTCTACGGCTTTGGTGACTGCTTCAAAGAAGTCTATCAGGTTTAGGTGACATGATCTGCCTTTTGCAAACCCAAAATGGTTGTGGTCCAGAGTTTGGAGATTGCCAATGTCTTTTTGTTTATAAGTTCCATGATGATACATTCCATGGCCTTGCAGACCAGGCTCATCAGGCTAATGGGGCGCTAGTTCCCAAGGTCAGTGGTGGCTCCCCCCTTGTGTAGTGGGATAACCGTTGCTGTGCGCCATTCAGCAGGCACAAAGCCTGAGGTGAGGCTATGATTGAACATGGTACATAGGTGTGGCGTCAGTTCATTCTGTAGTTCGTGTAGAACGCAGCCTGGGATGTTATCTGGTCCCATGGATGCTGTGTTCCTGGCTTTGGAGAGTGTTTTTAACTGTGCAGCCATGATGACAGCAACTTTGCATTCTTCTGGTATAGAGATGGGCTCTTTTGTGGGTGAGAGGGGGGTAAAGATAGCAGTGATCCTATCCACCAGGATGTTGGCAATATCAGTTGGGTCTGTATATTTAGTGCCATTGTGCTGTAACACAGAGCAGATCTGAGTGTTGCTATTGAGATTCTTAACATAGCTTTATAATTCTTTTTGGTTGTCTTTTGAATCAGTGGCGATTTTGTTTTCATAACCAGCTTTGGAGGATTTTATCAAGGGTCACAGCTTCTTACTGAGGCTGACCAGGGAGCTCCTTCACTCATGGGATTTTACCCTCTTTTGCAACAGTTTCTTCCTTCTGTTGTGCAGTTTGTTTCTTGCAGGGGACCACCAGATTGGCTTCCTTTTCTTGGAGGATAGCGTTTTGGTTCTGTTTGTGATAGCACAATGCATGCACTCACATAAGTGCTTATAAAGTGCAATTGTGAAGGATTCAGTAGTCGTAACTGTATTGTCCATCTGCATGGGTGTACTGAAGTTTACCACTTCTGTCTTAAGAAGCATGAAGTTGGCTTTGGAGAAATATTTTAACATGGTTTCCTTAATGGGGGGTGGGGCCAGAATGTGGATATGTAGGGTAATTAGCTTACGGTCAGATGGGACCAATGAGGTGTTGACTTCAGGTGTGGAACACCGGTCACTCAGGACAAATCAAACCACATAACCAAAACAAATAACCACAAAGTGAGCTAAATGCTACTCATTGCCAGAAGTCTCAGCTTCCAGATACACACACTCGAGGCACTTCTCAGTATAGAGAATGTTGATATCTGTGCAGTAACAGAAACCTAGTTCAAGGATCCAGAGAGCACACCAGCACTACCAGGATACTACTCATTCCATACCTTCCCGCATCAGAACCTGGATCATAGCACATAGGGTAGGGATGTATCCATATTCATCAAGGATACCTACACCTCTCTCTACATCCTCTCTACAGAATATGTACCCATAGAATATTGCACAGCAACGTTCTTCCCACTCCACAGGGGTGGGGCCACAAAAGACCCTTGGCATTCATGCTCTATGAGCCTGACGAGTCTGATCTGCAAGGCAATGGAGCCAATCATAATGGAAGTCAACAATAAAGACATTGGGAACCTTCACACAGTTAAGCACACCCAGTTTGGCTTTGTCAAATGCAGATCACACCTCCTGAACTGGGTGAATTTCTTTAAGACAGTTACCCAGGCTACAGATGATTGAAATAAGCTTCACACAGCCTACCTATACCTCGCTAAGGCCTTTGACACCATTCCCCAGTCAGGTATCATAGATGAACTCACCAACCTGGGCATGAATCCATACATCACAAGATGGATTGAAAACTGGCTCACAGATAGATCCCACAAATTAAGAGTTGCTGGCTACATGTCAGACTCTACACTGGTAACAACTTGTGTCTCCCAGGGTTCAGTCCTGGGGTCCCTCCTGTTTGGTATAGACTTCTCAAAAGTACATGCCAACACAGGAGGGTTGTGGCTGACTAAGTTTGCTGGGAACTGTAAAGTGTTTGTCCTAATAGATTCCCTGAATGACACAAATATTTTCCAGAAGGGACTCTATGAGACAGATGTGTGGTGTCAGAATCATGGCCTCAAGGTCAATGTGAAAGAATGCATAGTAATCCCTTTTAGTGTTAACAAAGTGCCCACAAACTACCACATAAGTGTTACCCCCTAAAACCTAACATGGTAATAAGGGATCTGGGGACACAAGTAGACAGTCATCTTTCCTTTGACAACCATGTTGCCAAAGTGATTAGGAAATCCTATGTAGCCCACCTACTCAACAAAGGTTTTGCATCAGGATCAAAAGAGGTAGTGGTGGCCCTCCACTCTTAAGTCATCAAACCCATCATTGAGTACAATGCACCATTTTGGATGTACTCGACTAAGCATATCCAGCAGCTGTAGAGACCACAGAGGTACCTCACCAAGAGGATTACTGGCCTCAAACAGTTGTGTTATGCAACACAACCGGTAAAACTAAATCTGTTCTCCGTCGCGTACTGCCTACTCAGAAGCGCACTCTATCTAACATACAGAGCCATGTCCAAAACATAACTGTTGAACATGCTCCATCTACGGATAACAAAATTGAGTCGCACTACACACTCCAGGGATATGAACCTCATCTCAACAATGAATACAAAATGCTGGTGGGATAGAGTACCATCCCAGAGACTTGCCTTACTGTGGAACAGAGTCCCAATGTACATCAGACAGAGCCCTTCACTGACACTCTTCAATAGGAACCTTGATGAGTGGATGGGAAACAGACAATTCATGCCAGGCATCACATCAGCAGCCCCACTAGAAAGGGGCTTAGGGTACTATCTATTAGAACTAGGGCTTAGGAGACTACTCAATGTGATGGTGAAAGCTGCACAACTTGCCTAGGCTAATATATGCCTTTGTGAAGATAGTCTACTACATACTTATGAACCTATGTGACAGGTACATGTCTGCAGATAGTAGATGTATACTTCATTGTACAGTCATGTTGTACAGTAGGCACATGGACCACATACACTGTAATGCTTACAGATACTGGTGGCTGTTATGTACAGTGGGTGAGATGTGCAACTCATGTCTTTTGTGCCACTGGGATGTGTGCTGGTTGGGACAGTCCTGGATGGCTCCCTGTCATGATCACCCTCTTACACACATCTCTGCCCATCCATCTTTGGCTTATTATACTGTGTTCCCCTACATATATATATAGGTACATAGGTGGGTAATAGGCTATCTGCCTGAAGGCATCTATTAGTATGGCCAGAGTGTGCAGCTATCACCACACATGGGGTTAGTTCCCTAGGCCTCTGTGTAGTAGAGCTGATAAAGTGATCCATGGTGTGACAGTTCAGTTTCACATACACTCATCAAGGCTCCTCTGGAAGAGTGTCAGTGAGGGACTCATCTTAATGTAGGTTGGGAGCCTGTTCCAAAGCACGGGAAGTCTGTGATTAAGTAATGTATCCCTCCAACATGTTCTATTTATTGTTGTGATGATGATATCCCTAGAGCATGTGGCACAGTGAGCTTGGGTTTACTTCAGATAGAGCATGTACATCAGTTCTGCATTGGACATGGACCTGTCTGTTGGGCAGAGATCGCCTGAGTAGACAGTATGCAATAGAGTACAGATTGAGCTAACTTCAGTCTTGTTGCATGGGGCAACTGTTTGAGGCCAGTAATCCTCTTGTTGAGGTAATTCAGTGGTCTTTCCAGCTGCTGAAGGTGTCTAGTCAGATTCATCATAAGTATGCTGTGATACTCTCTGATGGGTCTGATGACTGATGAGTAGAGGGAACCTCCTTTGACCTCCATGCGAAGACCTTGGCAATTTGTGGGAACACATAGCATGATTTTCTAACCACTTTGTGAATGTGTTTCTGGAAGTAGAGATGACTACCCACATGTGTCCATAGATCCCTTATTATTACATCCATATTTATGTGGTATTTGTATGACTGTAGCTTGAGGACATAATTTTGACACCACATCTGTCTGTCTGAGACCCATTTTAAGGATGTCTCTGTTGTCCCAAACATCGATTATGACAACCTTTTTGCAGTCATCCACAAACTTTGCTAACCATAGCCCTCGTGTGTTTGACTGTATTTCTGAAAATTACACACCAGACAGGAGGGGACCCAGGACTGAGCCATGGGAGACAGCAGTTGTTACAAGCTTACAGTCCAACAGGGAGACCACAATTCTTACCTTGTGGGATCTATCTGTGCCCCAGTTGGCAATCCATCAGATGACATACATGTTTATGCACAGGTTGTTGATTTTGTGGATATGACATGTGTATGGGATGTTGGAAAAGGGCTTTTTCCAAGGTCCATATAGGCCATGTGTAGCTCATTTCATTGATGTATGTCCTGGGTGACTGCCTTGAAAACTGTCTAGCAGGTGTAGGAACCATGATCTGCCCCTGACCAAACCAAAATGGGTAGGGTTGGGTGTTTGTAGGCTCCCAATAGCTCTTTTTATGAGTTCCATAATGATGGACTCCATGGCCTTGCAGATCAGGCTTATTAGGCTTATAAGAAAATAGTTCCCATGGTCTGTTGTGCACTAATACTTGTGGAGTGTGCCAAACATTGCTGTAACCCATTCAGCAGTTTCATATCCTGTACAGAGGGAAACCGTGTCATCCCATAGATGTCGTGTTTTAAGGTTTGTATAGAGCTGTTTAACCATTGTATATGCAATTTCTGGGTTTTCACAATCTCCAGGTATGGTAATGTCAGTGAGAGGGGGGAGAATATGTATGAATCTGTCTGACAAGATGTTGGCAATGTCACTCATGTACATGTATTCATTTACACTTTGCACTGACTCAGAACATATATGAGTTTACATTGATATTTATGACATAGCAAAATAAAGCTTCATGGTTCTGTATGGACTCTTTGGCAATATTTTTGCCAGAACATGGCTTGGATAATGTTAGGAATGCTCATTGTTTCTTGATGATACTGATCGGAGATTTATTGAACTTCTTTGGATTTTCACTTTTTTTGAACAGCTTAAGTACTTGTAGTACATAGTTTGATTATGACAGGGATTCAATATATTATATGGGTCTGTTTTCATGTCACTGTGTGCGCAAGGCAGGATTGGTGAATAGTGACAAATGTCTGGAGTAAGAACTGCAACTGCCAGATATGTGTGGCCCACTGCTGTACTCAGACATGGCCTAAGTGTATGAGCATGCCCTGTATGACCTTTCAGTATGTTGCTGACTGATATTTGCTAAATTTGTTTAAGTGTGTGAGCATGCCCACTATGGGCATATATACTATATGCATGTGAAAAATCAAGTTGGTTTTTACTTCAGGGCTCACCTTTGTGTTGTACATCGACAGGAATCACGCTGTGCTTGCAGGGCTTCCATGAGTCAATTTGCATAGACTTAGCAACATTTCTACATACAGGGGGGACAGCTATTATCTGTACATTTCTACCTTTTGGGCACACCTGATTGTTACTGTGGGTGTACATAGGATGACGGTACAACTGACACTTTTACACATTTGCTAGGCCTGCACTGCTATGTCAGGTACTCTATTTCAGTCTGTACTGTTGCCTATCATACTGGCTTGAGGCATACCACTGTACTACAGACCTTAGCTTCCAATTACATGCATATTAGTTTGTGACTTCATAGCCTACCCAACCCATATCACACTGCCTGTCCTGCTGTTATCTGTCTGCATAGGCCTGGGGGGAGGTTACTCATATGCCTCTTCAGAGGGCATGATACAGCATTTGTTTGTGTTTGCGTTTGTGTACAATTGTCCTGCTGGCTGTGACTGTTAGGTATGTGACCCCCCCCCACCCAAACTGGTATGTGTGAGTGACTTAAGTTGTGTCTGTGCCAGTGAAATGCTGTCATGGCTTAGTGGTTCAGTGCTGTGACTATAGTGCACAGTATCCTGAGTTCAAGCCCTGTCACTGCTTTTTATTTTCCTGCTGGGCAGACCTGACTGGTTAAGGAATAGTAAAGCAGGTGTGAGCATGTTTACCTGACTTTGCTCGACTTTGCCTGACTTTGCCCAACATTGCCCGACATTGCGCTGGTTAGCACGGTGCACAGCTACGCGCAACTGTATTTAAATATGCTCAATACTGGTAAAATTTGCTTAACAGTACTTTATATTGCTTAAAATAGGGACTCATGCCTCAGGTGATGCTGCAGGGCTGCCTATGTTAGATGCACATATTACACTCTCTATACATGTTTGAAAACAGGTAGTGTCAAGTTGGGCATCCCTTTATTGTATGTGCGAGTCAGAGAGAGCTGTCATTTCCAGGGTTCCTACTGACTCAGAGTATGTGCTATACATTGCCTCTTTGCCAAGGCCAGGGCATACCGGGTTCACCTCCTTCTGCCTACTGGGGCAGGCTCAGGTTGTTCCTCCTCTGAGTCACGCTGTGCCTGTGCAGGCCTTGGCAATGGTGGGGGGCTGTTTGGCCCTGCCCCATGTTGTTCCTGCTGCAGCTGTTTCTGCAGGATCATATTGTGTAGCATGGCACATACCATGATAATTTGGGTACATGCAGTTGGTGAGTACTGCAAGGCTCCACCAGATGTGTCCAGGCACCGGAACCATGACTTGAGCATCCCAAACACACTCTCAATTATGTTTCTTGTTTGTGCATGTGCCTCATTATGGAGTTCTTGTTCAGGTGTATGTGCATTTCTGATGGGTGTCATCAGCCACGTCTCCAGTGCATATCCAGCATCCCCCACTAGGTGACCATCAGTGATGTCCCCATTGGCAAATCTCTGGTACAGCTGCGTCAGATGCCAGATGTGGGAATCGTGATAGCTTCCAGGGCAGCCAGCACACAAATTCATTATTATGCCCTGGGCATCGCACATGACCTGGCAGTTGATGGAGAGGAAGCCTTTGCGGTTGATGTAGACCCTACCCTGCTCACTGGGTGGTGCTTTGATGTGTATGTGCTTGCAGTCTTTTGCACCCACTACCTCATGGTATTCTGCTATTTGGTGTTAAAGATGCATATTGCTGGCCAATGCCTCACAGGAATTGGGAAACTATGCATGCTCATCGACATGTGCTGACATAGCATCCAGGAACTGGTGCAGTACCCTGGATGCTGATGCCTGTGAAATCCCCATCATATCACCAGTTGGTCTCTGAAAGGTACCTGTAGCTAGTATTCTTAGGCCAACACATACCTTGGTATCCACTGGGATGGGTTCCCCTCTGTTGGTTCTGTGTGTGAGGCGTGGCCGGCACAGCTCAATAATTTGATGCAGAAGGTTTCTGTCCACCCTATAGCGCTCCACTATCTCCAGCTCATGTAGCCCCTGGTAGGATACCCTGGGTCTGTACATTCTTCTCCGTCTACTCACTGTGGGTTGCTCAGCAACATTCACAACATCGCCACCCTCAGCAGCTTGCACATGTTGGTTTATGATAGCAAGAGCAGCCCCTAACATTTTGTCTGACTTTAAAGTTTTTAAGCTTTCTCTCTTTGTATACTGTAGTGTTGCAGAGTTCTCGGGGAAAAACAGGGAAGAATGCTGTTTGCAGAGTTTAAAGTGCTGGGCTGGGCTGGGCTAGTCTGCTGCCTGTGTAATTGGCTGATTCTGATATATTTTACCTGGGAGCTCTGCTAGTTCTTCTTGGTTAACTTCCTACTACTTCTTTTCCTTCCTTTTTCCTTTCTGTTTCCACCCGGGGCAGCGCCGCACAAACACGAGCTCATTCATGCACACTCTGTGTGCACATTTGCAAGAACTTTTAGATATTTTCGCAGTGTGGCACCTTTGGTTTCTGGTTTTCAAAAAGGACAATTGTAGACATGCCTCTTGCAATCCTGAGCAACTCAGGACAAACAGAAGACACTGTGCTCCAATTAGCTTACAGCCTTTCTGACACACCCCCTCATGATGTTACCTATATTCTACTCTGCTACTCACCTACTCCTACACTTACACTCTTGGGACATGGCTCACATGCCGGGGAAAATTGGCATTCACTATCCTTATCTTCATTTGCATAGGATTGCCTACTAATGCATGGTTACATCTCTCACACTGAGCTTCCCCCCCTTGGCAACCGGTACTCGGTGGCCATATTGTCTTCAGCCTGCTATTCCCCTGCATGGCAGGATAAGCTTTTTACTGAAAATGGCTATTTTTTAATTATTTTCTTGTTTTTTAAAGTGCCGCACGTTTGCGTAGTGCTGCATTACGCTTAAACATCAGAGATCGGGGAAAAAAGTTAATTTTAATAATTTCAAACATTTATAAATGCCAATGGCCTTATATTTGGCCATTGGCGTGCTTCCTCAACTGTATGCATCCTTTATTTGGAGCTGTCATAGCTCCGTTTAGCTATTTGCAGAACGGTACTCTATTACCAATGGAGTACATTTCTGCAGATAACACTAATCTTCCACAGACAGGTTAGTATTGCCTGGATTGCAAATTTACCTCATTTGCATAGCTTTCAGCAGCAAATGAGGTAATTTGCATACCATGATGCTGTCCGTGCAAAAGTAGCTTTAGCAGCTCTCATACACCCCCTGCCAGCTGTTCCTGCATCGCACATAAGACATATTGCCTGTTTGACGTCTTACTCTACTCTACAACTCCGTGCAAGCTTTCGTAAATCCGGCCCAATGATAATGAACCTGATGTGGTTAATATTCAAAATATCATGAAGTTCACTTGTGAAATAGAGACTAATGTTTTTAAGTTGAAGTGAATACAATGGCAACGCCAACATTTGGAGGCATGTATCTGCTTCAAAATAGTCCCTAGGGGACTGCGCATTTTGAAAATGCCCACGCACGAACATTTCTATCCAGACTTATTAGTAAAGTGGCACCGGTTAAATCTGGAAACTAGTACAAGTTATATGCGGCTTTTAGTGGAACAATACATTATAGTTGAGAAGGAGTTGATGGCC
>NC_056727.1:1059282005-1059347005 GCF_019279795.1 Protopterus annectens | reverse complement strand
GAATCACAGTTAAATATAACAATATTTGAAGAAGGCATTCTTTTAACCCTCAGCCCTTCCAATAAGCAGACAAAGATATTAAGGATCGCTCTTCACTTTCAGTCTACAAGCTGGTGCTTATCTGTTTCACACAGACCATAAAAAGCTAAACCTGTTATACTTTGATTTGATATGGCTACCTTGAGAACTGAAATACTGAATGGGTGTCAATTTTACATTAAGTATTCACCCATCCATCTATCCATCCATCCATCCATGCATCATCCATCCACAACCTTTTTTCCCATTTTTGCACATGGGGTCAGGGTGTCACTACAATACTAACAATGATCTAGAGCCAATGTCCACACCATTGGATCACTAGCCTTGACACAAAATGTCACACTATGTTTACCACTATCAAGCATGCTTTGGCATACTCTAAAACTGAATTCTTAAAGACTTGGACATATGGCTCTTTCTCTTTGTTTATTTCATGGTTAGGGTCAATACCATCATGAAGTTAGTTATATGCTATCTGGCCTGTCTGCTGCATATGCTGCCATCTGGATAACTAGTCTAGGTCTGTTTTCATCTGGTCTTGCTTCTGTAAAGAATTTGCTATGTTGATAGCCTTTGCATTACTTTTAAGACAATCAGTCACAAGCTAGCAAGCAGGATTCATCTTTATGATCCCAAGATGTGCTATCAAATTATGTTTTGCTGTCTCTTTTGAAAACCTTTAAATGTCTTCTGATGCATGAATCAAGACTGCTATGATTTGGCATGAGTACTTACTCTTGTTCTGCCTTTACTATAAAATCTGGGATCTTCAGATACTATTCTATGTCACATACCATACCCAAGGAAAATATTCTACTGTTTACTGTTCAGACATGGCCCTGAACAAGAGATTCCCTTAAATGTAATCCCAGAACTGACATCAGCTTTCCCCTTTAATTTAACCCCTTTTAGCACTGTTTCCAGACATCAGTATCCTTCAAGATGAATTCAAACCAAATCAAAAGACACATATGGTAATTTACTGTCAAACAGGTCTCTTGTCAATGATAACCTCATTTGCAGTCATGCTGAGGCTGCACGGAGACCTGGTCTCCTGATCTATCAAATTCAGCCAACCTTCTAAAAGTGTTATTAGCTGTGTACTCCTTGTCAATTCTCCTGTCAGAATGGGTTTATGGATGTCTTGATCTTCTTGGGTTTTAGTTTTGTAGTTAGGGAGTTTACAACAAGCATTGAGTAAATCTTGTCACTAACAAAGTCACTGAATTTGCATTTTGGAGGCAACCTACTGCCTGAATATGGGACTATGAAATATGTTGGTATCCATCTCTTGTTATAACTGATTCACCCTTTAGCAAGATGCAAGTGAGTCCTCCTTAAAATTTTGCACAATGCATATAACTGTTCTGTTAAAACAGCTACAAGAATCTCAGCTCTGGTGTGTAGAGGAAGTGAAGTCCTGGTGATGGCCAAGACTTCCCCACATTGATTAGACAGCATAGGCAATGTAGCTGTAACAAAGTGAGAGTGAGCAATCAGTGTTGGCTTGCTCACCTTAGTGAGTGCAAAGGTAATAGGTTCACTGTAGTGCTGACATCTACTAGACAGGAAGAATGGTATGGATTAAATAGCTGTGCACACAAGCTTCACCCTGTCAAGCTATATTTATATGTCAACTTTTATGTGGCAAATGCAGGAATGTACACCCCCACATGGAAAGGCATGTTCAGGCCTCACATTTGCAAGCAAGCACATTAGACAAAAATAAGAAAACCATCAAAGGCTGCCTAAATCATGGACAGCAACAGTTGGTTCTAGTCTCACAGTTGGATGAATGGACTGATCCATTTCAGGAAGAGTGCAGCAGATATTTACACTATGTATCAGTTTATCTGTCTGTCTATCTACAACAAAAAACACATGAGCACTTACATATATGACATGCTGGAATAAAAAGCTATATTGGGCTGAGAATAAAATCAAAGGTGTCCAAGGCCAGTGATTAAGGAACTAGGCCCTGAAGAAACTGTTACTGGATGAGATATAGAATGAGGAATTATATAAATGGACATACTTGCTCAGCTGCATTATTTACTGAGGCTGATAAAGGAATAATTTTGAAAATCTTGAAACTACAAAAGGCATATTCACACTATTAGCAACTAAATACTTTGCATGCACATTACTGATAATAGCAAAAAGTCCAGAATGATCCACTGACAGAGGAGGTGTAGAAACAATGTTACCTTTCCTCAATCAAGCTAATTCATTTAAAGCAAGACAGGGTTTTGGAAAGGCAGGGCCTACCTTTGTTGATCAACGGTAAGATGAGAAGTGTGGGCATTTAGGCCACTGTCATTATATTGTCCAGAATTACTTCAACAGTAACTGACAAGAGTTAATATTTTGTACAGCACTTACTTGAACAATACTGTTGCCTCTTGCTTGCCCAATTTCCTGTACAAATCTATCATTCGTAGACCACCCTTTCTTCCTATGGTACTTCAAGCTCTGTTAGAGGCAGGTAGCTGCATTCACAGTGCCATAAGCTTGACTTTGTCTGCTTTCTTTTCTAAAATCATCTCTTTAAGTTCTTTAACTGCCTACCCTAATATTTCATCCAGCACTGTTCTTTAAAGATAGGAAGGCTAACATGAATAAAGGTTTTTGCTAATGCCTGTTGTGTTTTAGTTGCAGGATTTTGGATGCCAAAATGTCTCTAAAATATAGGTTTTATGTATTCTAAGCAGTCCTTGATAAATTATTCCTTTTTTTGCCTTCAAACATGCATTTTTTAGCAACTACACTTTTAAGAATAGCACTTATAGACTTTTGTGCGTCAGGCAAAATTCTGCAAAGGGAATCTTTTTATGAATCATGTTGCTTTAATGAATATTTTTTTTTTTTGTTAAATTTGAGATGGAACTGCAGCTTATAGGAGTTGATTTAAGTCATCTTGCATATGATCATAGCAATCTATTACAGTTTTTAGTTATTCTTTGAATTCTAAGATATTTTAACTAATAATGCTGACATTATTTACTAATTAAGTCTTGTCAGAGAAAATGGATGGCATGCAAGAGCAAATCCTTGTGAACCCATTTTCCTAAGTCCATAAGTGCCAGTGGCACTAACAATTTCCAGTTTCTGTTTTTTTTCATTTACAGTTTAACTGCTAGGCTGTGTTGGTACTAAATACCTTTATTCCTTTCTTGTACAATGAGGATACTAGCTGTTCTGGTTCATTTAAGTGGATATAAGCTCCACAGATGTTTGATTCAGAGACTGCCTTTATCTCTGGAATATTAGTATTAGTTCTGGAATGGTTGTCATTGTGTGTGACAGCACAGCCTGCAGACGCAGCTTACACTGAGGTAATAAGGCACTGCTGTTGAGAGGTCCATTTGTGCTAAATATATTGCTGCAGGTGATTGAAGCTGAACCACTTGATTTTGTTTTTATCCAAGGATGTCACAGTGGTTCCATCCCACGTTAAAAAGAGGGTGTATTTGAGGAGGGATTTAAGAGAAAAATTCAAATTTGTCCTCTTGGCACTTGTCTTGCACTTCTAATCTATGGTTGAATACTTTTGTTTAATAATTTTATGGTCGAAGTGGTTTGGCCACATTAGATTGAGTTTTCTTGTTGACATGCCACTTTTAGAAGGGCATGTGCTTGTTCATTAAATTTTGCTTTGTGTATGAAAGACCTTTTTTCCTCATGTCATTTGAATTCTGCTTCATACCAGCCAAGCCAATTGTCCAACTGGATCTCATCCAATTTGGTACCTTTAGTCTGCAGTGCTCCATCAAGATGAAAATGTATTTTTCTTTTCAAATGTTCCTGTTGAAAGAAACTGTTTATTTACAGCATCCCTTGTCAGTAAATCTACTTTTGCTAAAAAATTGCCAGATTTGTCTCGTCTCATACTATATATATATATATATATATATATATATATATATATATATATATATAAGACAGGCATTCCTACTTCTGAACATGGCATGAGAGTTTCCTCAGTGCAGTCAACCTCCATGTTTTACTTATTTTACATGGCTTGTCACTCTCATTTATACAGATCCATACAAGGGAAGAATATAGGTAATTCTGCTCATACCAAGGCAGTAGTACAAGGAGTCAGCTGGCACACATAATAAATGATATTACCCTAACTCAGAGAGCCAATGTTTTGATTAGAGCTTCTAGTTATCGAACGCAAAGAGCTGCTGCTCATGATAGGGGACAACAGGAACAGCACTGGACTTCTACCTTTAGTCTCACAGATACAGTATCAACCAGAATGGGGGAAATGGGTTACTAGTACTAGCCTCTCTTAATCACTTGGACACAATTATACACATTCAGAACAAGGTAAAGATTCTGCAAGATCTGAGAGAGTGGGATCACTACCTTATCCCCTGGATTTCACCCTGCAGTTCTTCTAATCAGTAATGTTGTAGACATATACAGAGGAAGCTCATGTGCATCACTAATGGAGAATTATTGCCTTTGCATGTAAATACCTGTGAGTTATTCTTTGTTTGTTTGTTTGATTTTCTGTTTGGTCCCACTGCCTGTTCAGTCACATCAGTTAAGAATTACACTGACAGTGCTATGTCAAGGAAATTGAAAACAAGTTTTCTCACTGATCCCATCAAATCTCATCCTGCCATGCTTTGAGGTAGCAACTTGTGTAATACAGATTGAATGATGGTTGTAGTGCGAAAACACATGTAATGCAGAAGGAATGGCAGTTGTGGTGTGCAAACTCATGTAATGCAGACTGAATGATGGTTGTGGTGTGAAAACTTATGTAATTCGGAATGAATGGCAGTTGTGGTGTACAAACTCTTAATGCAGATTGAATGGTAGTTGTAGCGTATGAACTCAAGTAATGCAGATTTAATGTGATTGGGGTATGCAAACTCTTGTAATGCAAACAGAATGATAGTTGTGGTGTGCAAATTCTTGCAATGCAATTTAAGTGGTGGTTGTGGTGTGCAAACTTATGCAATGCAGAATTAATGGTGGTTGTGGTGTGCAAACACTTGGAATACAGACTGAATGGTGGTTGTGGTGTGCAAACATTTGTAATGCAGCTTGAATGGTGGTTGTGGTGTGCAAACTCATGTAATGCAAATTGAATAGTGGTTGTGGTGTGCAAACTCTTGTAATGCAGACTGAATAGTGGTTGTGGTGTGAAAACTCATGTTATGCAGAATGAATGGCAGTTGTGGTATACAAACTCTTAATGCAGATTGAATAGAAGTTGTAGTGTATGAACTCATGTAATGCAGATTTAATGTGATTGGGGTGTGCAAACTCTTATAATGCAATGTGAATGGTGGTTGTGGTGTGCAAACTCATGTAATGCAGTTTCAATGGTGGATGTGATATGCAACCTCATGTAATGCAGATTGAATGGTGGATGTGATGTGCAAACTGTTATAATGCAGACTGAATGGTAGTTCTGGTGTGCAAAAACTTGTAATGCAGATTGAATGGTGGTCATGGAGTGCAAACTCATGTCATGCAGATCGAATGGTGGTTGTGGGGTGCAAATTCTAGTAATGCAAGTTGAATTGTGGTTGTGGTGTGCAAGCTTTTGTAATGCAGACTGAACATTGGTTGTGGTGTGCAAACTCTGGTAATGCAAATTGAATGGTGGTTGTGGTTAATAATTAAAAAAAAATAACACAGTATGCAAGAGGTGTAATTACACGACTTTCTTATAGGCAAAAAATCCTATACAAATCAGGGTATTAAGATAACCACACTACATCCCGCAGACATATCGCTCAACTCACACACAGATCATCTTATGCTGAGACACTGCTCATCAACAAATACTAAAACACTCACCAAAAGCAACAATAAACATCTCACATAAACCTACACCCAAGTTGTCCCCCAAGAGCAAAGCCCGCAAGGCAAGCATATACTGTTTCTAATACTCTTGCCTTTCAGGATGCCATCGTGTGACACACAAATGCCCCACTCACCAGGTTAGATAAGGAGAAGAGAACTGATATTGCCTGTCTGGAGCCAGGATTCACAATTTCACTTACACACTCAAGTTACTATACCCTAGGTAACAATATGATTCTGTCATAGCCCATGTGGGTGTGAATGTCCTGAGATTTTTGCTTGGTGCATACGTAGTAGTGTGTTGATATTTGCAAAGTCAACATTTTTTAGTTGACATAATGGCTCTTGTGGAATATGTGTCACAGACAGGTATGAGCGTTGCATTGAGCAGCATTCTTTTTCATATTTTTTTTATTTTCCAGATAATATAATGTTTAACAATACAATCAATGAAACAAGTATTAAAAACCTTTATATACACTATATACAATTGACCTGAACCAAAGAAGGAAAAAAATTAATAAAAAATATGAAATTAGTAACACAAATTTATAATATTCAATTAATAAAGTATAAAGTTACACATTAATTATTCAGAGTTTATTTTTAATGTCTCAATAAGAGCTAAAAATGTTTTCCCAAGGATTGTTTGTCCATGTTTTAGGTGAAATTCTCGATGCTTTCACCTTGATTTCTAATGTCGCTGTTTCTTCCATCAATCTCAAGAATTCTTCCAGAGTGGGTTCTTGTGAAGACTTTCACTTTCTAGTTATACATTTCCTTGCCACAGCTAGTATGGACCAAAGTAAGTATAGATTTTTTTATTCATTCCAGTAGTATCATTAACATTTAAGAGGACTAAAGATTTGGTTAAAATAAAGGTGTCTATAAATATAGCTTGGAGAAAAATAGTAATTTCTTTCCAAATTTTTTTTATATTAATAAATCAAAAATATATAAGACCAATCAGCTTTACAGTTTAAAGAACATCTCCAAAAAAATAGATTTATCACGTGAAGTAAATTTGGCTAGTTTATCAGGTGTAATAAATGCCCTGTGAATATATTTCCAAGTAAATATTTTCCATACTTGCAAATTAAATGGTACGTTAACAGAACATACAAGAGTTGTTTTACTCTCAATTGATAGATTAGTGTGACATCCTTTTGCTATGAAATTCCAATATCTTGCATTAGGATTAGTTTTATATGTTATCAATATTACGTATAATTTTGAAATTTGATTCGTCCAATTATAATTGTCGTAGATAACTTCAGATATTAGACTTATCAAATGTGGACTAATTTTATAAGGAGAATTAATAATTTTACTATTAAGATCCTTAGCATATGCTAATATGCTTTGTAGTATCAACCAATCTGCTGATGGAATATCATATATATTCTGAATTTGTTGAATGTCTAATACTACTTCATTCTCTATACAATGTTGCCAACAAGTGAAGTTTTTCCCCTCCCATCTAGTCAAGGAAACATTATGAATTTTATTGAAGAAATGCTTTGTAGAGCTAAAGGGTACTATCAAGTCTAGCCAAATCTTAATATCCATGTTAGTGTATATAAATTTACTGAATAGGTTGTAAATATTATTTATATAATTTAAGTTTGTTGGTTTTGTGATATTATATTGAATATTAACAGTCAATATGTGCCACATCCTATTATTTTGTTCACTTAATATACACTTTTTAATTATTGTATTTTCATTTAGAAAAATAATAATATGCAATGTTTTTCATGTTGAAGAATAATTAGGATCTATCCAATTAATGATAGTTCTTAATATGGAAGCTTCTATGTATGATTCTAGATCTGGAAGTTTAATTCCACCCATTTCTCAAGATTGAGCAGCATTCTGTCTTCACCAAGGCCACAGTATGAACATAAAATGGTTGATTTTAATAACTGGCTTACTTTCTGGTGTCACTCCAGTGGGATGCAATATCTGTCACCATAGGAAGACATGGTCAACATACCACATTGCTTTGCCAAGGATGGGCTGCATCTGTACCCCATAGGCTTCTGGATATTGGCTAAAACGTTTTACACCCCATTACAGACTTTTTTATGCAATGCCAAAAAAGACAAAACTATCAACACAGTGAAAAATTATACAAGCAACCTTAAGGTGTTACTGCTCAGTGCTAGGAGTCTAAACAAAATACTCCACATCCTTCAAGCCTTCTTCACAGTGCAGAACTAGACATTTGTGCCTTGACTGAGACATGGCTTTAAGCCATAGAAAGTACTCTGACAATGCATGGCTATAGTGCCTTTCACACATTTTGACCAATGACAGTACAGACAAGGGCCAACGGTGGAGGTATCTCAATCTACTTTAGCAGCAAACATACCTCCAGGTTGGTTAAATAGGTCGATACCATGGAGGTCATCCACATGCAAGTCACCATAGATATGGTCTATTATTATATCATGGTTAGCTACAGGTCAATAGCTACACATCTAGAGCCTCATGACTCTTACCTAAACATACAAGAGGCACTCAGCATCCAACCAAGCACCCTATTCATGGGTTACTTTAACTACCCCCCTCTGTAGCCAGGGAACTCACACTGCCTCAACCTTACAGACCCAACTCTTCCTGGATTTTATCAACACAAACAACCTGGAACAGATAAAGCATGCTCCAACAACCAGAAGATCAAACATACATGGAAGAGCGTTGATCCCCCAACATACACATTTGTGTCACATCCTCACAGGAAACTAAGTTAAATGAGTAACATTTAGGAACTGTTCTAAGGCAAACTGCATACTATTAAGTGACAGTTTGTCGAAATTCAAGGCTGCCCCTAACCCCAAGACCACAGCTACCCTTGTAGAATTATTCTCAGCGTCCCTGTACAACATGTGAATGACTGCATAGGGGCTTCTGTACTTAAGAAGTAAACCCAAAACAAACATAAAAAATTGATGGAATCCTCACCTAAACAGGGTATAGAACAAATAGACCAAAAAAAAGCACATGGCCAAGATCAGGAATAGCAACTTACTTAAAGTCAAGTGCTCCCTTATGTAACTGAACAAGAAACTAAGAGGTCTAATGAAGTCCAAAAAGGCCATTTACAAAGTCAAAATAGCCTCACAGGCTAAGGACAATCACAAGGCCTTCTTTAGCTACATCCAGAACCTTAAAGGTAACACAAAGCAGTGTGCTGAACTGTCGGTGAGTGGTACCACATTCACCAATCAAGGTGACATATCAAATTTACTGGATGATAATTTCAACTCAAACTTCATCCCATGCTTCACCCCCTTGCTCCTCTAGGTGAAATCCCCTCCATCTTTCTTCACCCAACTATTAGCAGGGACCAGGTGCTGGTAGCACTCATTAAAGCCAAGAATGCTGTCTCTATGAGTCCCAACAACATCCCTTGTTGCCTCATGAACAGTCTAAAACATGACCTCTCAGGACCACTAGAGGCAAATTCAACTATAGCCTCGAAACAGGCTACATTCCAAGTGAATGGAGGACCACAACAATTATTCCCCACCACAAAGGCAGACCTTCAACTGATCCATGGAACTACAGACCCATCAGTCTAACAAATCTAAAATGGAAAGCCATGGAATTAATTATCATGGACATTATAAACAAAGACATTGGCAACCTACAAACACTGCACCTATCCCAATTTGCCTTCGAGGGAAGGTCATGCATAGTTAATATGGTATACTTCTTTGAGAGGGCCACCAAGGCAATGAACAAAGGTAAAACAGTGCATACGGAACATTTTGACCTGGGGAAAGCATTCAGTACAGTTCCCCACTCAGGCATTGTTGACAAGACATCTGAGCTAGATATAAATCTGGATAACTTGATGGATTGCTACCTGGTTCACAGGCAGAACCCAAGAAGTCAGGATTTGTGAAAACACTTCCATCAAGAGACAAATAACTGGTGAAATACACAGGACTCCATGCTGGGCCCACTCCTGTTTGTTTACTACTTCTCATAAATCAAGATTGAAGTTCAAGGCCTCTAGTTCACCATTTTCACAGATGACTCTAAACTGGGAGTTATTATAGATTCTCTCCAAGACACCAACATCTTGCAAGAGGGTTGAACACACAGTGTTGAAAAGTCAACCCAGTAGTAAGGGATCTGGGAATATTTGTACACAGCAATCTGACCTTTAATCAACACATAGCTACGATAATAAGAAAACCATTTTATGTCGCCCAACTTCAAGGTAAAGGTATGTCATCCAGGTCTAAGAAAGTTATAGCACCACTCTTCTCGGCCCTTATCAAACCTGTCATTGAATATAATGCCACATTTGTCATATATCTAACCAGACACTTGCAATAGTTGGAATGCCTACAAAGGTTTCTTACTAGAAGGATTCGGAACATGAATCGCCTGTTCTACACTGATCACCTAAAAACCCTGCCTCTGTATTCAGTCTCCTTCAGGCTGATGAAAAGAGGTCTTTGCCTGGCTTGCAGGTCTTCCTCAGACCTAGCCCTGATGGAACTGTTGCACATGCACAAAGCAAACAGCACAAGAAACACTAGATCCAGGGATCTGAACTTCACTTGTGACATAAACAGAACATATTGGAGAGACAGACATGTGTCACAAAGGATCCTTGTGCTATGGAATAGGTTCCCCATACATGAAAAATATAGTTCCTCCCTGACCCTATTCAAATGAAGCCTTGACAATTGGATAAAAAACATGCATTTACCTCTGGTTTGTCCCCCATGTCCCTTATGAACATAGTCAATAAGAAAGTAGCATCATAAGTAACATCCCCCTAAAACCCCTTAGTTACCTCCCTAGTAAAATGCCCCGATATAGATGCCCATGATACTTGAGATCCAAATGGGTTTGGGCTGCATGGCTAGGTTTGTAAGGATCCTAGTGGTCATTAGCCTGGTAACAGCCTATCTCTTGTAATGAATTTAAAAGCAAGGATTTTAGCTCAAGATGGCAGAGGCAATTCCTATTGTTATGAGGAATTGTGTGTCAAAGGTCAGGCCCATTTGGAAAATATCAGATGGAAAGCTAGCTGGTAGAAGCACTGGAGTAACTGAAGGATATCTGTAGACATATCTGCAGGACCGTCAGAACTTTGTGGAGCAACCGGAATATATTGTGGATATACTTATATTCAGAGAAGAAAAAGAGAAGAACCAATGTTGGACCTTAGCCTGTTAAACTTTCAGGAAGGAAAACAAGAGAAATGTAAGAGTATTAGACTATTATTATTATTATTATTATTATTATTATTATTATTATTATTTTATAGAATGAGATAGCTAAAGTAGAAGAATGTTAGTTTTCTCTTTTATCTCACTGCACATGAAACTGTCTCCAGTGTTTGTGAAATACAGCATTGATGGCACTTGGTGGCCATAATTTCACAAATATACCAAACTGATTTTTTTAAATTTCTGATTCATACTTTGCAAGTACACATATTTAATGTTAATTTTCCCACATAAAAAGTGAGACAGATCTGTTTCCATTGTGTAATTAGTGTCACATTTTGACAAGCAAAATGGAGAAATCTTGGAGGTTATGGCATAGAAGGACATGATCATGAATCAGTATGTTATGGGTGTTCAGTGTGAGATAACAATTAAGTCTTTAATCACCACTCCAGGAAAGGATACACATGATAGCATTTGAGGTGACCACTCCATAAATATACTTAGCAAGGATAATGACATTGAGACATGTACCGTTTTTATTGAGGGGTGTGCCACACAGGGTAATTGGGCTATGGCTGTCTGGGGCAAGACTCAGAGCATATGAGGACATGAAAGGTATAGACTGTTTGGAGTATAGCATATTAAACAAAGAATATGTTTGTAAGGAAACAGTACAAACTGAATGTAATAAAATTACTACAAGCATTACAGACTCAGTGTATCATCTTTGTGCTGTTAATAAGTAAGATAAATGTACAGAGCTGGTGTCTATAAGGAACTAAAGGCATTACTATATTCTGGAAGCATGGCCACACTTATTAAGGACATTTTTGCCTGCAAAGATAAAACCTATGAGAAGAAAACAGTAGAAGTAATATGTGTTTATGGAGGCAAAAAAGATTATCCTATAAGAAATGGAGAAATGTAAACCCTGCTGGGAAACATGCAGATAAGAAATAATATACTATAGCACACAGAGAGTCATACCCTGTTGGGTAAATATTGGATTCCATGGCTATACTGCATAATGTAATACATGTGTCAGAATAGGACAAGACTTCCCCCAGTGGAAAACATTGTGGAAATTGTGGAGAGAAATAACACAGTTATCTACTATCTGGAATATACCTCTAGAAACGTGTGTGGGGGGGGGGGGGCAGCAGTTACTTGAAACACTACCAAGAACATGGAGCCCTAAATATATTACTTGCAAGAGTGATGAGGGCAGCAATAACTTGAAACACTACCAGAAACATGGGGCCCTGAACATACTACTTGTAGGGTGATGAGGGCAGCAGTAACTTTTAACATTACTAAGAGCATGGTGCCCTGAATATACTACTTGTAAGAGTGATGAGGGCGGCAGTAATTTGAAACACTACCAAGATCATGGGGCCCTGAATATACTACTTGTAAGAGTGATGAGGGCAGCAGCCTGATGACGCGTTGTCTACAGATTCCAGCTAAAGCTAACAGGACAGATGTAGAGTCTTCAAAAAGTGCTAACCTAAAAAATTCAGGTTTGGATGGAAAGATCGGAATAACTAGTATTTTACTAAAAAAGAAATAAAAAATCCAGTTATTAAGTTAGTGCAAAAAGTCACTACAGACACTGATAGGGAAGAACCCATAGTGTGTGATCTGGAACTTTGCCAAATTATTTCAACCATGAATGAATGAAAGTATGTTTGTGTGGAGATATAGTAGAAATCCATGGTAGTAATGTCACTAAGAGAAGGAGAAACTGATCCGAGTCCTAAGGTGCCATGTGAGTAGTAAAAACAGAGGGATAGTCAGAAACAGGATGCAGGTGGATAGAAAAACTGAAGTTATTGAAGAAAGCATTAAGGCATTGCTGAAATCAAAAGCTGGGGAAAGTCAATGACACGAGCTATCTTTTGTAAAGGAAGAAACAGCAGAAAAGAAAATAACTATATCTGCATTCTTAGGTGAAGGGGCTATACCCACCATTCTATGTCAGTATATTCATGAAAATCTTTCTGATTTGGCAAATTTGAAGATCAGCAATGAAAATTTTATGAAATTGTAATGGGAGGGAAATACAATAAACAAGGTCAGTGAACATGAAGCCAAAGATGGAGGAGTGACAGATGAGCTGGGTAGTCTAATATGATATTCATATTTTGAGATGATGAATTACTTATTTTATAGGTTATATAAAAGCAGTAAAGAAATGCTACAGCAACAGTCAGTTCCAGACATTTTAGAATACATGTGATGAGACTGGCACATAGCAATACTTTGTGAGGACAGAGTGCTAATGTTACCTGCCCCTGCCGAGAATCATGTCCTAACTAAATGACAAGTGCCTTCTGAGGACATTGAGAGAATGATCAAAGTGAACTACAAAGTATTACAAATTCAAGAGAAGGGGCCAGAGTGAATACATAACATACATGTTAAAATGTATTATTTATTTATTTATTTATTTTATATTTGTTTACATGGGATGGTCCGACTGGGACAGTGCCCATTTTCAGTGAAGGCCTGGGGAGAAAAGCTCCAGTCTAAGCTTATACACAAATTATCACAATAAATAATAGAAATTATAAACAAAGTTGACAAAAAAATTTAACAAAAATATATACATAGTATCAAATAAAGCAAGACTTTAAACACTTGTATATAGACAAATATATGGTTGAATTTATATATGGAGAGGAGCATAACATTAGTTAGGAAATTAAGCGGGGAGAATCACTTAGGCAAAGTAGTACATAGTTAGAAATACTTCCGTGGTGAGAGTTGCAGCTAGGAATGTAATTACTTATAGAGAAGAATTGTTGTTAGAAGGGATATGTTAACAGAGTTAGTATGTACAGCCAAATTGTATAAGTAATGCTAAGTTAATAATTAACCTGGAGTGTTATATGTGCAAAGCCAGGATTCAATTAAGCATCTTTTGAGAGATATTTTGAAATGATTAAGATTGCTTATGGATCTAATACTATGTGGAAGGGTATTCCAATTTTTAGAAATAAAGTTAGAGTAAAGAGAGTTGCCTGTTGTACTAGATACTTTGGTTACTTGGAGTAAGTCTTTGTTGGATGATCGAACAGTACAAATGTTAGAGTAGGGTTGTAGAAGATTATTTAGGGAAGGTACGTTGTCAGGATTGTGCATTATTTTGTGAGCCATTATTAACTGGTTATAGTTCATTATATGAGGTAGTTCCAACCATTAAAGATTTTTAGGCATTGGCAGTGATTGGTTGAATGTGTGGAATCCGTTGCAAATTTGGCAATCTTACTATAACATGATTCTAATTTACTTAGTTCTGACTTTTTGAGGTTGGTATGTATGAAAGATGCATACAAGAGTGAGGAGAGAAGTTTAGTTCTAGCTATAGCTATTCTTGCATCTGTTAAGAGTTTGTTGTTATACATTGTTTCCATTTCCTTGTGAACCTTTTTGATTGTGTTAGAAATGTGCATGTCAAATTTTAGTCTGTTGTCGATTATGACACCTCATAGTGTTGTTTGGGAATCTGGGAAAATCCTAGTATTATTACTGGCAGTGATATAAAGGTTAGCTAGAAGATTAGTAGGTTCAGATGGATGAAAGATTACAAGTTTAGTTTTATTAGGGTTGAGAATGAGTTGCGAGTTTGCTAGGCACGTTTCAATATCAGAGAAGGCTTTTTGTATGAGTGTAAGAAGTTGATTTACTGTGGATGCTGCACATATGAGGGTTGAATCATCTGTGTATTGTATGATAGATGCTTCAGAGGAGGCAGTATTAAGATAATTTATGAATATGCTGAAGAGGAGGAGCCCTAAGATTGAGCACTTAGGGACTCCAAGTGTAGTGGGGATAGATCTTCCTTCCATTTCACAGCTTGCTGGCGGCTAGATAGATAACTTTGAACCCAGTTAAAAGCATCAGGGTTGATATTAAGATTTTTCATAGTGGACAGTAACTTAGGATGGGAAACTGTATCGAATGCTTTAGACATGTCCAAAAAGACTGTTGACACTATTTTGCCATTGCCTCTGAATTTATTTATTTATTTACATTTGTTTACCAGAACATTCCAACTGGACACAGGTCCTTTTTCAGTGGAGGGCTGGGGAGAAAATCTCCACAGAACAATAAATGAGCAGCAGAATACATGAAGAACAATTGAATATACATACAATAGCAAATAATACATAATGCAGCAAACATTGGCTATACATACCATATGAGACACAGTAATGAACAGATATACCAATATCTAGCTAGAGGCTAGGAATAAAGGTAGGATGTATATACAGATAGTACTAAGCTCAAATGGATACTGTCCTAAACTCATATACCTAAATCTTATATACAAACATTGCACTAAACTGAAGCAGATATAAAGCAGAAGCTCCACATGAAGGTGGAACAAGCTAGAAGGGCTAATGGGATGGAAGGGGAAGATAGAAGAGTAAGAGAGGAGACTGAGTGAGTAGTATACGTGGTAGTGAGAGGAAGCTTGTGTAAGTCAGTTGGGTATGTATTTGGAGTTGAGATGAAGTGAGGTAGTTAAGCATGTTATAACAGGTCTGAGAGATTGAGTAAGGAGGGAAGGGGAGGGTAAAGGGTGAGCCAGAGCCTGCAGAGGAAGGAAAGCAGTGATCAGATGGTGTGAGGCACAGTGACTAGGAGAGGGGAGAGGAAGGGGAGGTAAAAGGAGGGTTACTAGTTGGGATTAATGCATGGGCATAACTTTTTAAGTGAATTTTTAGTGCAGTCTTGAAGTGATTGCAAGAAGGTACTGTGGTTATAGTGGGAGGAGATTGTTCCATAATCTTAATTGTTAACAATAATTGTTCCAAATCCATATTTATAGTATTCGTGAAGCTGTAGTTGTGCTATGATGCAGTCGGAATCCATGCTGTGATGATGAGAGGAGATTATTGTTTAGAAGGTGTTTAAGAAGTTAAACGTAGATACATCTTTCCAGAATTTTAGAAAGTGGTGAAAGTATAGCAATGGGCCAGTGGTTTGTTAGTTCTGTTAATTACCTCCTTTGTGTAATGGTGTAACATATGCAATTTTCCAAATAGCTGGGACATACTGTTCTGTTACTGAGCAGTATATAAGTATTGACACAAGGAAGTACAATAACATCTGTTCTTAATTTTAGATATTCTGCTGACAAGTTATCTGCTGCCAGTGAAGTGGGTTTCAACTTCTTTAATAGTTTTGCAATAGTTTGTTTTGGGACTGTCTGAAATGATGATGCATCTACAATATTGCTTGGATTGTTGGGTGTTGACATTGTGAGAGACTTGCTATTCTTAGTCAGTGCTAAAACACTTTCACTGAAGAATATGTTAAATTGTTCAGCAATACTGTTTGTGTTATCAGGTAAGTTGGTGGGGGGGGGGGGGTTGTGGTTTGGCCAGGATGAAGTATGTTATTGATTGTGTTACAGAATTTTTGTGGCTTCATTCTGTATTTCCATTGTAAATTAGAATAGCAGTGTTGTTTGTCTTGTTTAATTTGGTGTTTACCACTGTTTCTAATTTGCTAGTAAATTAAACAGTTTTAGGGGTATTCATTTTTAGCTCAAGTTTGTCATGCTTTGTCCCTTTGTTTTAGGAGGGTACAAGTCTCATGGGTTAACCATGGTGTGTAGCTGGCTTTGATATGAACTGTTCTTGGAGTTGCAAGTCTGTTTAGAATAGTAAGGAAGGTGTCATTGAACTGTTACACAGCAGCATCTAAGGGCAGTTGCTTAAGTGGAGTCAGTCTGTTTTTTAAAAATATTATGTGGAATCTGTAAGTTAAGATTTTTTTTTATTATGAATTTCGCAGAAGTTGATAAGCTTAGTAGGGTTGCTGTGATTTCTTAGTAAGTTCCAAAGTGGTCACTTAAGTGATCTAGGAGACACCCTGCTATTTGGTAATACTGGGGTTTATTAGTTAAGAACCAGTCCAAAAATAGATTAACTAATTGCTTGTCAATTCTAATTTAGTAGTTTAGTTTAATTTAGTCTAGTAGGGCAGCACAATGCCAGGGCACTTCTATGGGCTAGGCTTGTAAAGGCCCCAGGGCCATTAGCCTAGTACACACCTATGAACCTATGAAAGTATTTGTGTTTGATAAGTTATTTGAAAAATTATCAGTATTGATGGAAGTTAAATTCTTATTTGTTAAGGTATTATTATATTACATTGTGATGTATTCGAGGTTAGGGGTTGCATATGAAATGTCTGGAGTGTTTACAGGGCATGTTTCTATTGGGTAGCCACTTTTATGTGTGTGCGCAAATGTGCTGTAGATAGCTAGTAATTTGTAATGGGAGGGGTGAGTTGCAATTAGTATAGAAGATTGGGTGATTTGAACTTGGTGGGTGTAGTTTGATTACATTTAAATTATGGGTATCAGGGATGGGTTTGATATGGGGGAGGGCGAGGAGTAGAGTGAGCCCGAGTGTAGCGAGGGTGAACAGAGCGGGATGAGCCAAGATCCAAGCAAAAGAAAGTCTGTGTGTAAGAAAAACAATCAGAGTTGATCACAAACTGCTGTGAAGCTGTAAGTCATTTCTTAACTATTTATCAAGTGGAAAACCGCATATATAAAACCATGGAGAGAACCTGAAGCTTCTGTTGTCAGCCTGGAAGTTGACAGATCACAGTACAGCAGTACCAGGGAATTCTATCATGCATGTTCAGTCAGAGAAACTCTGCCTAAACAAGACAGGAAATATTTTCCCTGAGACAAATACTTTTTTTTCTTGAACTACAGGGTGAAACATATTTAATTCAGCAGATTACTAAATCTGTGACATGGAATAATGTGAATGTAAAATCATATAGGGTGCAAACAGCCCCAATGAAAAGTTATAATCTAAGAAATAAGAAATATGCTTTAACTGGGATTTAATGAATATTCTATCTAGATTGTTTGATTCATTTTTGTTAATGTATTTCCAGGAATTGAATGAGATATGTAAGTCTGACACTTATCCAATGCCCAGAGTGGAAGAGCTCATGATAGCTCATGCAAATCAAGATTTTTGACTGTTGTAGACTCAATCGATGATACTGCCATATTTCCCTCAATCCTGAATCCAAGAAGATGACAGCACTTGCAGCCTTGATAAACTTTTGAATTTCACTGTCTTACCCACAGGGCTTCATGGAGTTCCTGCCACGTTTCAAAGGCTCATGGAACTGCAATACAGTTTAATGTGCTATTTCAGTTGTTATGTATATGCCACTCAAGGTGGTATGAATCTGTAGGGGCTGTGTATAGATTTACAGCTTCCTTCTTTGCTATCAGCCAAGGAGACCATTGAACAATCTCAGCCATATCATGCTGCAGTGATGGAACACTAAGAATGTCTCGAGTTAAGCTGACAGACTCTTTTTAAGGGTGACTAGTAAAGTGCTCTGCTTGATATGTAAGGGAAGTCTGTTCAGCAAACAGGAAATAGGTTGTTAGGGACCTTGGAAGTCAGTATAGGTCTGTGGATCAGGTGATTGCTTTACCACTGGTTCTACTAAGGTGAAATGAGCTCAAAGAATGCTAAGCAGAGCTCACCACTAAGGAACCTACATGACACTGAGCAGAGGGACAGGGATTCTTTTTAGGCTCTTTGCAGCACACTGTAAACAGCCCTCAAGAACTCTCCATATCCTCCAGACTTAGAGGGGAAATCCTCTACTCCAGAACTTACTCCAATCAATGCTTGGGGCTGGTGATGTGATTGAGGTTCCTTGTGCAGCATCATTTTACTTAATGAGAAGTGTTTTTTTCACTTATGCCCTAACTTTCCATCTCCTGCACATACTTGTTGGAAATCCAAGGGTGAATATGCATTCAAGCCATGCTGGCATATAGTTTCAGCCAATATCCCTAATCTATTCCCATTAAGGATAATGCTCCACTGTATGTCCCTGGCTTCAATGAGGGATCGATCCCCAGATAAACATAATGTGTACCCTCTACTCCGTGAATAGTCACTCCCATCTTTCCATGGCATTGCCTCAGATGCCTGAGCAAGTATTTGAACCTGAGTCACCTGTACAGTAGTTGGAACTTTATTCCCTTGATGTCACAGAGGGACTTGGGCTTTAAATCTTCCAAGTAGCTAAGGACACTGGGACCCGAGAGATTTTTGGTGAGGAAATGTTGATGCTTTTCATGCTGGTTTAGATTTTTAGTGAGGTACTTGCAGGTGTCAGATTCAATGATGGACCTGAGAAGACAGGAAAAATACAAACTCCCCATGGACAATGACCAAAGGTTAGCACTGAAACAAAAGCCTTAATGCTGTAAGGCAGAGATCTTACCACTAAGCCAGCATACAACCATCATTATAGTAAAGCTTGTAGCAACAAAGACTGATAATACAGCACATTTAATTCAGTGAAAAGCAAAGGCTATTTAGCCAGAGATGGCAAAAACATTTGCCTATAAGTCAGAAGGAATTGTGTGATCACATTGTAGGGCCTCTTTGTGAATATTAGATAAAAAGTCGAATGGAAGAAACCTTGGAGTATCTGGAATGCATCTATGGAAGGGATATTTGTGGCTGAAAGTTAAATTTGGAAACAGAAAAAAAGCCAGTATGTGTGATCAAAAGTCAACTGATCATACTGGATTTTTTTTTCTTAGCAGGATTACAGTTACAGTGAAGTTTGGAAAATATAACTAGAAGAACATGGGACCCTCAGCAAATAAATGTGTGGTTCAAGCATTACTTTGCTTGATTGCTTTAGGTTCAATGTTTTTATCTTCTCAATTTAGTGACTCCTCCATGGATATGCTTGTGAATAATCAGAACTTTGTGGAACAGCTGGACCCTATTATGGATGTGCCTCTCTTCAGAGAAGAATTAGAGTCCTATCACCAACTGGAGCAAATTCAAGAAGAGGAGAAAGAGAACTTTTAATACTGCTTTTCTTTCTTTGATTTAGCTAAAGCAGAACTATGCTGTTTTTCTTTTATCTCACTGCATTAAAAGTGCAATAAAACTGAGGTACTATCATCATTGTGAGTTGTATGCTACTGTATCTATATCATACGTGCAAACACATAGTTTTTAAATTAATGTAGTTGTCAATGTGACAAAATAAAACTACCTTTCAGTTCCAATACCAGTAGCTGAAAGTAACAATGCTTTGTACAAATCATACTATGAAACTTTTTTGTCCTTAACCTACAATGAAACAAGAAATTTGCCTCTCTGAGCATGGAAAATGGTGTGGTCATTTGCCTGTCAGGGGTGAGGATTCATCAGATCACACATACATTCAGGTCACTGAACCAGACATGCCAGTATGACTCAGTCATGATCCATGTGGGAAAAAAGGATATGAGGCATTTCCCTTGACTATAGGAAGAGATGGAGCTAATGCTATTCTCGTACTGTACTGGGACACATAGTCCAATAATCTCAGGCTATGTTTACCTGGCCAGTACGAGCTAAGCATTGATCACTATTCTACCTTCTCCAAGGATGTTGTCATAATATGAACAGTGGATAATTGACTTTAATAACTGCCTTAGCTTTTGGTGTCAGTCAAAGTGGGGCACAATACAGGATTATACGGTTGACAGATCATGTTGTTTTGCCAGTGATGGTCTGCTCCTGTACCTCATAGGTTTTCAAATATTGGCTGAAATGTTATTCACCCCCATAGCACATTTTTAATGTAATACTGACCTGATAAACCTTCTGACATAGTAAAACCAAGCTAAGAAAATCTAAAGCTGTTTGCTCAATGCCCGAAGTCAAAAGAAGAAATTCCACTCCCTGCAAGCTCTACTCAGCCTGAAGAATGTAGACAACTGTGCAGTTACTGAGACATGGTTTAAAGCTGCATAGAGCACCCCAGCATTGCAGAGCTATAATACCTTCCACACATTTATACCTGTTACTGCATAGGAAGGGACAAAAGATGGTGGCATCTTGATTTATATCAAAAAGAAACACAACTCAAACAGTACGACATGCTTGAGCTTCTCCATGGCAAAATTACCATAGGAATAGTCCCTTACCATATCTTTACAATCTACAGGTCCAACTCTATGACCCTGGAAACCTATAACATAATGTATACATGCTGGAGACACTCCACATTCTACCAAACACCATAATTATGGGTGACTTTAATTATCTTGCTATAAAACGGGAATCATACGTGACCCTAATTATCTTGCTATAAAATGGGAATCATACGTGACCATATGTAGGCCCAGAGATTCCAATAGATCTAGTCCTTTCTAACACTGAGAGCATTGCCACCCCCTACTCCAAGTATATTGTCCTCACTAGTCAGGGCAGAGCATAAATCTGTCTCCTCTGAAATAAAATAAAAACCTGTGATACCAGTAATCATGGAACTTTTTAGATATTATTCCATGGCACACACAGAACACCTATGTCTATACTGAGTCGTTCATGTGCACAGCTCTGTATATATATACATATATATATATATATATATATATATATATATATATATATATATATATATATATATATATATATGTGTGTGTGTACAGTGGTACCGACCCAAACTAAATTCATGGCAAACACAAAATACAAGCCATCCTGGTTGAATCACAACATCAATAGATTATATTACAAATGGAAAGAAAATCCTGGCTAAAATAGGAAATGCAGTGTGCAGCAAGGTAAGGAACCCTCATCAAACTAAATAAACAATGTAGGAGACTAATTAAGTCAATCAAATCCAAATTCAAGGTAAATGTATTCTCACAAGCTAAGGACAACCTCAAGGCATTCTTCAATTATGTATAGCTCAAATGAAATATGCAACAGTGTGCCAAATTACTTGTAAATGGGGTTTTCTATACTGAACCTGAGAAAGAGAAAACCTACTATCCAATAAATTAATCTCCAAGTTTATCCCACTTTCTAACCCAGACACCTCTCTAGAAATATTCCCAGCCATAGGTCCTCTAGCTGTCACCAGAGAACAAGTTCCCAGTGCACACTACAAGGTAAAATACACTGCAATGATGGAACCTAATAATATCCTAGGATGTTTCCTTAATAGCATGAAACATAACCTTTCCAGACCTCTAGAAGCACTATTCAGTCATAGCATCCAAACAGACTTTTTGGAAAGCAAATGGAGAACTGTAGCTAATATCCTACTACACAAAGGTGGACCACCTATGGACTGAGGAAATGACTGACCCATAAGCCTAAGTATTCTCATATGCAAGATGATGGAAAGAGTTATCATGGACACGATACATAAAAACAGAGGAAACCTTCAGATGCTGGATTCCATTCAGTTTGTTTTTTCAAGGGAAGGACATGCTTACTCAGTCTGGAGGACTTAATTGTGAAGGTTACAAAAGCAATAGATGAGGGCAAAATGGTGCATACAGCCTACTTCAACTTGGCCAAAGCATTCAAGACAGTGTTCCCACTTGGGCATTGTAGACAAGCTCAGTGAATCAGGTAGAAACCCCAATACCACCTGCTGTATAGCCAACCAGCATACAGATAGGACACAATAAGCTAGGATAGGCAGACTGTACCTCTAGAAAAAGACCAGTTGCTGTCTCAGTGCTGAGGCCACTCCTATTTGGCAACTACTTCTCAGAAGTTAAGGCTAATGTCAAAGGCCTCTGTCTGACAAGATTTGCAGATGATTGCAAATTAAGTGCAGCCATCGAATCACCCCAAGACACAAACATCCTCTAAGATTCAATACAGATTAGTAACTAGTGCTAGTGTCAGTGTCTTCAGCTCAATGCAAAGAAGTGCATAATAGTATACGTCCCATAAGACAGCCACCCCTGCAGATTTTACATTGATAATACACCTCTAGGTGTAGACCAATTAGTCAGGGATTTGGGAACAAATATAGGCAGCAACTTGACCTTTGATCATCATGTGTCGACAGTTGCACAACCTCTAAACAAGGCAAGGTCCAAAGATGTTATTGCTCCATTGTACTCTGCCCTCATAAGATCAGTCTTTGAGGATAATGTCCCCTTAAGCATGTACCTGACCAGACATATGCAACAACTGGATTGATCACAGAGGTTCCTCACAAAAAGAATACATGGTATAAAAATAAAGTCTTATGTGGATCACCTCAAAGCATTGTTCTTATACTCAGTTTCCTACAGGCTGCTGGGAAGCAACCTGTGCCTGGCCTACAAATCATTCTCTGATGCAGGCTTGATGAACCTTTTGCACATTTGCAAAACAAATAGCACCAGAAACACCCAATCCAGAGACCAAGACCTAGACCTAGAGTGCAACATAAATAGAAAATGCTGGAGGGACAAGTATGTGTCTCAAAGGCTGCCCCTTCTTAGGAATAGGCTTCTCATCAATGTGAAGCAAAGTTTTTCCCTGAACTTATTCAAGATAAATTTGGATTAGTTGATGGGGAATTGCAAAAATATCCATAGTCTGGCACCTATGTCTCTATCAGAGAGACAGGAAACTTGTAAATACTTGACCACTCACACCCAAGTTTATAGATCCTAATCGTAACTTATGGAAGCAATGTAGTATTTCTGGGAAACATGGCTAGGCTTCAAAAGGCCCTTTAGGGTCATTAAATTAGTAATCTCCTATGATCTTATGAAATGTCTCAAAATTATGCCTCTCAACTGTAGTTATTTTTGCAGAATGTCCAGATTTTTGCCTCAGATATTTGGTCCGTTTCTTAATAAAATTGTGGTTTTCTGGCAAATTAGTGACAAATCATTAAAGATTTAAATCAGAAAATAATGACAGACATTTGAGTTTCAGACTTCAAAACTTCAGAAAATTCATGCTAATGCAAAATCTGTTATTCTATCAACTTTCTAAGTTTGTAAGAGCGATATTTAAAAATTGTCCCTGTTTTGGGGCCTTTGTCCCACTTTTATTTATAGCTTTATCCAGATTTCTTGCTGTAAGAGGTTGAGAGGTATGCTCACAATCTCACCTACAAAGAATGTAATGAAAATAGAAGACTATACAATAATGAATAAATATGTATGACAGAGTCTTAACAAGCCCAACCATCCAGCCTCACAAAAAATTGTGGATATCTGGTCCTTTAAGAAGTCGCTTTGTACTTTCCAACCATGTAAAATAACAAAATGCAGTATTGGCTCCCTTCCTATTAATGTCTTTAATTACTTGTCATAAAATAAATGCACAGTCCCATTTCGGAAACCTTCTTCCTCTCTGTTTGTTCTCCCACACCCCCTACTGGTACCGTGACTAATTTGTCAAAATGATGTTGCAATCTAGTTTAAAGATCACATGCAAATATATTTTGCAAATACCTGCAGTCTTTCTCTTTCTGCTGGGATGACAGTAAGGATTTCCACTGTACAAATCCACGGTGCAAACCCAATTTACTGGATACTCTGTTATTTTATTTTCCTATTCACAGACTTTGGCTCCCCATGGACTTATTAAGGCAGTACTTCCTGTCTTTGCATTACCATACCATACCACTTTGATAATGCAAAGCTAGATCATTCCTGCACTTCCTGTATTAATAGGCTTGGTCTAATACTATGTTAATGCAGCACAAGGGCTGAGTGCAGAACATAACTCTCAACCTTTTTGGGCAAGAAATCTGGACATAGCCTAAAATAATGAGGTGGGAGGCTTAAAAAGAGGGACAGGTTTTAAATACTGCTCTTATACATTCAGAAAGTTGCTAGAATAACATACCCCTGGATTCATTAAACTCCATGCAGGAATAGTGATATTCCTGCAAGGATGGGGATCATGCCCATGCAAAACACCAGCATGTCTTGAATATTCATGAAGGCACACTGCTGTAGTCTCTGCACAGACATGATCTATGTACAAGCACAGGGAGAGTGTCCGAGCATTGCTCACAAAGTACACAAGCCCCCTGCACTCTAGAATTGCTGTACGGCAATTCTAAAGCAACTAACAGTGTCCGTGGACACATCACCACAAAACAGTGTCCATGGACAAAATACATTCATACCTCTCAACTGTACAGATTTTTACAGAATGCCCAGATTTTTGCCTCATAGTTTTGTTGAGTTCCTTCATGTAATCCCACCTCCACCTTAAACGTATCTGTCACTCCCATCGCAGTCCTCACCAATATTACACTACCCTTGTACATATCCTGTACCACTCTTACATACTTCTCTGCCACTCCCGACTTCCTCATACAATACCACAACTCCTTTCTAGGCACCCTGTCATATGCTTTCTCTAAGTCCACAAAGACACAATGCAACTAATTCTGACCTTCTCTGTATTTCTCCAACAACACTATCAGAGCAAATATTGCATCTGTAGTGCTCTTTCCTGGCATGAAACCATACTGCTGGTCACTAATCATCACCTCCCTTCTTAACCTAGCTTCTACTACTCTTTCCCTTAACTTCAAGCTGTGACTGATCAATTTTATCCATCTGTAGTTACTGCAGCTCTGCACATCACCCTTATTCTTAAAGATAGGTAACAAAACACTTTTTCTCCACTCCTCAGGCATCCTCTGACTTTCCAAAATTTCATTAAACAATCTGGTTAAAAATTCCACTGCTATTTCTCCTAAGCACCTCCATGCTTCCACTGGTATGTCATCTGGGCCAACAGCCATTCCATTCTTCATCCTCTTCATAGCTGTCCTTACTTCATCCTTGCTAATCTGCTTCACTTCCTGATTCACTATCCCCACATCATCCAACCTTCTCTCTCTCTCATTCTCTTCATTCATCAGCCCTTCAAAGTACTCTTTCCATCTGAGCCCTTTCTTATTTGCAGTGGTGATGGACAGGTTGACAGATGAGATTAGACAGGAGGCCCCGTGAACTATGATGTTTGCAGATGACATTGTGATATGTAGTGAGAGTAGGGACCAGGTTGAGGAGACCCTGGAGAGGTAGAGATATGCTTTAGAGAGGAGAGGAATGAAGGTCAGCAGGGCTAAAACAGAATATATGTGTGTAAATGAGAGGGAGGGTAGAGGAATGGTGAGGATGCAGGGAGTAGAGTTGGTAAAGGTGGATGCGTTTAAGTACTTGGGATCAACAGTTCAGAGTAATGGTGAGTGTGGAAGAGAGGTGAAGAAGAGAGTACAGTCAGTGTGGAATGGATGGAGAAGAGTGTGAGGAGTGATTTGTGATAGATGGGTACCAATAAGAGTGAAAGGGAAGGTCTACAAGAGGGTACTGAGACCAGCTATGTGATATGGGTTGGAGACGGTAGCATTGATGAAAAGGCAGGAGTCAGAGCTGGATGTGGCAGATGTTAAGATTTGCACTGGGTGTGGCTAGGATGGACAGGATTAGAAATCAGTATATTAGAGGGCCAGCTCAGGTTGGACAGTTTGGAGACAAAGCAAGAGAGGCGAGATTGCGTTGGTTTGGACATGTGCTAAGGAGGGATGCTGGGTATATTGGGAAAAGGATGCTAAGGCTGGAGCTGCCAGGTAAGAGGAAAAGAGGAAGGCCCAAGATAAGGTTTATGGATGTGGTGAGAGAGGACATGCAGGCGGTTAGTGTGAAAGAGCATGATGCAGAGGACAGGAAGAAATGGAAACAGATGATCCGCTGCAGCGACCCCTAATGGGAACAGCCAAAAGAAGATGATGAGTTTTGTTGAGTTCCTCCTCACATTTGAGTTTAAGACTCCACATCATTCAGAAAATTCAAGCTAATGCAAAACCTATTATTCCACCAACTTTCTAAGTTTGCAAGAGCAATATTTAAAATCTGTCCCTATTTGTGACCTGATCATGTTAGGCTTTGTCCAGATTTTTTTCTTTAAGAAGTTGAGAGGTCTGATTAGAATACACACAGAAGCACAGCCCCCCACAATAGTCCAGCACAGATAATGTCCACAATGGTATGCCAGTGTACATGCTGGCATACCAAATAAGTAAGTGTGTTCCTGAGAAGAGCATGTAAAATAATACCCCCTGTATGATGTAGTTGTCCAAATGTCCTGCTCTAAGAGGCAGAAAGCAATGTGCATACCCCTAAAGTAAATAAAAATACAACACGTTTATTTTTTTTGTCCCCAATAAAGTTTAAGCGTAGCTGAGTGGGTATGTGCATCATGCAGCTGTGTATAGCACAGCTGAAACATCTGAAGGTTTCTAAATAGAAACATACAATCTAAGTAGTCAATGTGAAATAGCATAGTGGTTAGACCATTCACTTAACATGTAGCTGTTCATGGTTCAAGCCCCAATGCTGTCCACTCATTTCTATATGTGAAAACAGCACTAAAAGTGCCATTTTTATAAATAGGTAGTGAATAATATATATTTGTTAACCACGGTAGTGTAGCAGGTCCAAATGTCAGGTGTCAGTGTAGTACAGATGCAAAATCCCCATATAAACACAAGTGTCCCATACAGTATAGCCACAAAACAATATAATGTAATGAAAGCACATAGGGGGATGTTATGGAAGGAAAACATGCATATCATAAGATGTTATTAAGAAAGCATCAACCCCACAATCCTGATAGTCCATGAAATGAAAGCTGAACAATGCTATATTGTGCTCAGCTATGCTTTGCTGGAGTATGCATTGCTTAAATTTGTATGCTTAGCAATAATGAGCATAGCTAAGTGGATTTGCACACTGGTAGGTAGTGCTTTGCATCCACCCCTTTAAGCAATGCTTATCTGTGCTAAGCAGCTTTGCCCATCACTTAGCTTAGCTCAGCATATTCAAACTCGGCCAATCGGGGCAAAGGGTGGGAATCCAGCTCTATTTAAACCCTGCAGGCGGGAATACAACCATAACCAGCTGTAGCTGATCACTGCAGGCACTATGGCTGGTGTTGGTGAAGGTGGGTGTTTTCTGGCACAGCGCTGAGGCATTCAGGAGTCCAGGGTCAGGTTTGGATTACTAGTAAAAGACTATGAAGGGAGACTGCTGCAGGACTAATACCAGGGCTCTCAATGCAAAACGGAGGCCTGAGACTGTCTCGCACATGATCTCACCAGTGCCACTGGCATCCCTCAGACTGGTGAGTAGGTCTGGCACCTCTTTTATGACTTGAAGTATAGAAAGAGGGAGCTCTTGGACCAGTGGGTCCAAGATGCATGGGCGAGGCATGTCCCAGCTGTGTGCAAGTATCAGTATCAATAAGTGTTTTCCAAAGTTTAGCCTGTGTATGTGATGGATAGGTGTGCATACATTTTCTCTATCTCCTCTACAGCTGCAGATGAGAGGCCATGAACATGGAAGCCCATACCAGCAGGCTGCTAAGGCTGTGTTGTGAGGCTGGTGAGTGCAAATCTAGCTTGTAGTATTCAGGGCAAACAAATAGAAAGGAGTAGAATGTCACTGGCAAGTATTTAAAAATGGGTATGTTTTGTACTGAATAAATGAGACATTAGCAGAGTAATAGAGACGTACAGGGTATATATCAATAAAAGTGTCAGTACCTCTCAATAAAAGTCAAAACCCCAGACTGGTTGTGTTTACTTTGGTATGTGGCAGTATGAATCAAAATGTGTACAGTTTCTGCACAGCAACTATAGCTCTGAAAGCATTAAATAATCAAGGCTCATCTGACAAAGATTGTGGAGTTGTAAAACAGGAGATTAACTGTATGAAATGTTCCATGCACCCAGATCTGATACCTGAATAGCAATGTCATATTAACCAGTGTTTTCCAGACTGTGCCATTTCAAAGTATGAATACAGTATAAGAACTATGTGCCATGCATGAACGTCAGAATTACAATGTCAGATTGTTCAACCAAGAGAGTATTACGCAGAAAACAGTCAACCAAAAATCAACAGTTTCTCAACAGCTCATTCTGATGAAATACAAACTTTGTTGTATTTTTTTGCACAAACAGGCCCTGTTTGAATCCCGGGAGTGGTACTAAGCTGTATGCATAATTTCAGCCAGTAATATGTGAATATGTGTAGAAACAGTCAGGTAGTGTTGAGACATTTCCTCCATAGGTCTGCCAGGTAAGAAAAGGTATATCTTAGCTGTAAGAAGGCTGCACTTATACACTGTGTACAAAACCCACTGTCCAACCCCATGGCTGCAAATGACAGCAAGATAAGTTAATACACCAAGTAGTCTCCTCCAAAAAATGTCCTTCAAGTGTCACATTGTGACAGCTAGTAGTCACTGCCGGCCACACCAAGGGTGACTGATAGAAATCAAGGCAGAATATGGCAGTAGCACACACACAGACAGTATGAGTGCACATATGTAACCCTGACTATGTGAATATGGATAGAAACAGTCAGTAATGATAACAGAAACTTCATCCACAGGTCTGCTAGGTAAGAAAAGGTATGCATTTGCTTTAAGAAGACTGTAATTATACACTGTGTACAAAGATACCACTGCCCAACCCAAGGCCGTAGGTCGATGTAAAGTTGAGGTAATACCTGGAGAGTAATGATTAGAGCAATATTATTAAAGCTGTGAGCAACTGAAGACTGTACAGTTGTTAATTGACATCTTTCTCGGTCTCCCACTCTATCTGCACCGATAATCTAAACACATAAATCAATGGGAATGTTTTTCACCAAACCTACTGTTTGGACACGTGTCCTCTTGTTCTACAAATATTTAAAGGTTTGACTATTAATGTTCACTGTTCAAATACTATCATTGGTGGCCTGTTCCTATCAATGTAACCTGCATGCCATTATAATGCCACTGTGGTTCCATATATGCATGTGTTCTGTTTGCTATGCAACTGTTCCAAATCTGTTGTTTTGGGTTAATGGGAATACTTATGCATGCTGTTATAATTAATCCTGGAATATGTTGTTCATAACTAACCAACATATGTTATAAAACTGCAACACCATAGCATGTCTAGGAAGGCTGATCCCAGTGGATCCTCCTGTCCTGCCTCAACTGGCTGTGGCACCTGGCCCCAGCACATCTGGGACCCAACCCAGGACCTCCTCGTTCACTGGTCCTGCACCACTTTCAGGTGGAATCACCTCAGGGGATGAGGCCCATCCCCCCTGGGAGTAGCAGTGGACAGGACATTGCCACCCATCATCAGGTCTAGGGTTTGGTGCATAGTAAGCTTCAAAAGGAGTTTGGAGATCTGCTACACCAGCTTGAGGGCTGTGTAGTTTATCCTGAGGGTCAGCCTGTCCATTCTACTCAGCCTCTAGTACAGTCACCTTTGGGGCCATGAAGGTGCAGTGGTGACTGCCCATGAGGGGGGAACTCAGTTCCATTATATCCATTTGGGGGCTCGTGCGCATCTGATTCCCAACCACCCTCTCCGTCCAAGGTGTTTACTCCCATATGTGTCATATACCACCCTTGTCTGCTGTTTTGTCTGTCTTATCTGTCTTTCTATCCAACCTACCTCCCCAAATATACTTACTATCCTTCCCCAACATCCCACTCACACCTTATTAAAAAAAAAAAAAAAAAAAAAAAACAAGGGCAATCTGTTCCCACAAAAAAATGTTGCCTCATAAACAGCTGTCCATTTCACACACATGTCCACTGGACACATGTAATCTGGTCTAATTGGCTTAACAACACATTACTGTTGTCCTCACCCCTCTCTCAGGGGTTTGAGTGTCCAAATTCACCTCCAAATTCTGTACAAATGCACAGATGTTGCTGTATTAGAAATGGGCAGCTATGGACCTTCCCTACACCTGTCCTGCACATCCCTAGCTATCTGCCACATTGTTTTTCCCTCTGCTTGCCCCGTTTTTCACCACTTTCCTATCACCCCTTTTTTCTTTTCTTTTAAAGAAATTAGCACAGGGGTAAGCAGGAGTAATCTGCAGTAAGCAGCAGTAAATGGCAGTAAGTGAGATTGCGTGATGCTAAGAGATGCCTACACAGAGTAAGCAGTTTCCCATTTAACCATGTGTTGGCATAACTTACCATTGCTCAAACCTGCACAAACCCACTTAAAACTGCCTTAATCACTCTGTCTCCATCAGCCACTGTTCTGTCCCGCAACAAAATAACTAGACTTCCCAAATCTTGAACCCAGGACCCTGTATACCATAGTCAGAAAAATGCACAACTACACCATCTGAGCTGTAATAATGAATGCTGTTTTTTTAAATATATCACTCAGTACAGGTATAAAACAGAAGGAACAAACACTGTGGAATCAGTCATGTTTAGTATATACAAATATACACATATGGATGTGTATGGTGATAGATAAATATTGAAAAGTATATACATCAGATATATGGAGCTATACATATAAAACAAATATGTACAGAATATATACATATATATATTGTTATATAAACATATGTACAGATATCAAAAAAGAATATATATATATATATATCTATATATCTATATATATATATATATATATATATATATATATATATATATATATAAATATACCCATAATATGTAGTAGAGTCATACCCAGCACCATACCTCTACATCTCTTAGTGCAATAATTCTAGACAAAGGCTATCAAAAAGGGGAGCAATGTTCCATGAACAGGGACATAATGTACGTACTGCAGTTATAAATGTAGAATGTTCCTACAGTAACAGGGTTTGTGTCAGCATACATGCCCAGAAGGATGTGAGTTCTGAAACTGAAATGTATGTCATCATTTACAGACATAAATCCTCACATCATCAAGTGATTTATCACAGAAAATTTGAGTGTCCAAATTCACCTCCAAATTCTGTACAAATGCACAGATGTTGCTGTATTAGAAATGGGCAGCTATGGACCTTCCCTACACCTGTCCTGCACATCCCTAGCTATCTGCCACATTGTTTTTCCCTCTGCTTGCCCCGTTTTTCACCACTTTCCTATCACCCCTTTTTTCTTTTCTTTTAAAGAAATTAGCACAGGGGTAAGCAGGAGTAATCTGCAGTAAGCAGCAGTAAATGGCAGTAAGTGAGATTGCGTGATGCTAAGAGATGCCTACACAGAGTAAGCAGTTTCCCATTTAACCATGTGTTGGCATAACTTACCATTGCTCAAACCTGCACAAACCCACTTAAAACTGCCTTAATCACTCTGTCTCCATCAGCCACTGTTCTGTCCCGCAACAAAATAACTAGACTTCCCAAATCTTGAACCCAGGACCCTGTATACCATAGTCAGAAAAATGCACAACTACACCATCTGAGCTGTAATAATGAATGCTGTTTTTTTAAATATATCACTCAGTACAGGTATAAAACAGAAGGGAACAAACACTGTGGAATCAGTCATGTTTAGTATATACAAATATACACATATGGATGTGTATGGTGATAGATAAATATTGAAAAGTATATACATCAGATATATGGAGCTATACATATAAAACAAATATGTACAGAATATATACATATATATATTGTTATATAAACATATGTACAGATATCAAAAAAGAATATATATATATATATATCTATATATCTATATATATATATATATATATATATATATATATATATATATATATATAAATATACCCATAATATGTAGTAGAGTCATACCCAGCACCATACCTCTACATCTCTTAGTGCAATAATTCTAGACAAAGGCTATCAAAAAGGGGAGCAATGTTCCATGAACAGGGACATAATGTACGTACTGCAGTTATAAATGTAGAATGTTCCTACAGTAACAGGGTTTGTGTCAGCATACATGCCCAGAAGGATGTGAGTTCTGAAACTGAAATGTATGTCATCATTTACAGACATAAATCCTCACATCATCAAGTGATTTATCACAGAAATGAAAATAATGATTCTGTGGAACAGAACATACATATGAGCAATAATCCTGGGCAGTATGAAACAATCTGGCCAGTTGAAAGGTATGTTCAGAACTCCTAAGTGCAATAAATCTGGACCGAGCCTGACCAGGGAGGGGGGGGGGGGTAAAGTCATGAGACTGGGAACATATCCCAAATACTGAAGTAGATAAGGTGACACAGATGATGCAGTAACACCCTCCTGTCTGTTGTACCACATATTGACTGGAATAGCCCAAGTCCAAAACCAAATTACTCCCCACTACTTACTGACTCACATCTTCGCATCATCCCACTGATTTGTCAGACAAACACAACATGTATGGGGCCAGGCAACAGTACATCTGATAAATATCGGGACATAACATCACAATAGGGAAACTATACTGAGCTGCTAGGCATGTCACCAAGTACTGTCTAAACTATAGGCAAACTGACACAAAACAAACCCAATTTTGCAATGGGGGAATACACATATAATTGCAAATATTTCAGGCACTACAGGGATGTAACAGCACTGACTAACAGACACCAGTGTGAAAGTGCATACCCAGAACCAACCTCACCACATTCAAAGTGACATACTGACAAGCCACAGGAACAGTAGAGTATATGGACTGTGTGAACAAAATCATCAGCATGTTTGCCACTCACACACTACCCCTATATATACTGGGCCAATTCACAGTGTAGTCTGATGCCTAACTGTGGTATAGGACAGTCTGACCCTACAAACACATACAGCTGATAGAGCACCAGAAGCTGAAGCAGCATGCATAGTCAGATAGAAAAGGACCCACAACATTTACATCTACTCCCCCCCAACACCCAGGCCAAATAGCACATTCACAATACAATGTTGCACAATCCACACAGTCGGTCAACAAATGCCAGAAAAACAGTCCTCTCAACTGTATAGAGTCCCACAGAATGTCCAGGCTTCATCCTCATATATAAGGCCTTCTACACGTAACATGTCTGGCAGTCTGATACATCACTGGGATGATATCTGGACTGAAGACACTATATAATGATATACGATACCTATACACCTCTTATAGCATGACATCTGGACAAAGCCTGAGATATTTGTGGGCAGAGCAAAAAACACATGGTCATTATTGACATATTGCTGTCATAAACTGAGAAAGTTGCTGGTGTAACAGGTTTGTTGTAACATATCTGTTCTGATGGATATGAACTCAGAAACACACATGGATGTTACCAGTTACTGACTGCAGTCCTCAGAGTATGCTACTGAATTTCCAAGGCAAAAAAAGTGTGTGAGTATCACACCAAATATAAGAGTCCAAACTCTGGCCAGTCTGCGGATAGCCCTACATTTGGAAGTTATGTCAACTACATAACACTATCAGATTTAAATTCATGCAGAGCAGCCATATCCACACAAACCCTGTCAAACTAGCGTTAGTTCAACTGTATACCAGCAATACTTACATTCCGTCCCTATGTCTGGAACATTCTCCCCCAGTTTGTTGGGCTGTCTCCACAGTGTTTGTCTTAAGAGGTATTCCCAACTACACTCTCTGATGCTATTTGTCACACACACTTCCATGAAGTACTCCTCCCAGGCAAGGAAAGGGGCAATGCCCACATGAAATACTAAGTTATAGGGTATGGGAATGATGCCACAGCTGTTCCACATGCAATTAACAAGTGGGGTCTCCAAGTGGTGCACAGGACATCAGCTGCTCATGAGCATTACCTACTAAAGGCAAGATGCTGTCTATACAAAAGAGATGTATATCCTATATCTGTCCCAGAGAGAGAGAAAGAGAGAGACACACACACACACACACACACACACACACACACACACACACACACACACACACACACACACACACACACACAAACAGACAGACAGACAGACACACACACTGAGACAGAAGAAGTATACCAACTGAACAGAAAAGAAATAAACACAGCTATGTCAAACAATCAAGCCTGTAATGGAATGTAGTAGGGGGCATGTAAAAGTGGAAAACAGGAAGTTCAAACAATATTATGTCTCAACAACACATGCTGTACTGAAATATTGCTGAGCAGAACCTATGGCCATAGAAACTGTGTCTGTCTGTAGTGACAGAGAACACAGGTCAGGGCCCTGAGTGTCCCCAGGAAAGGATGACGCACATATGATCACTACTGGAGTGTGTGTTGCACAATTCCGACTGTGGCACTGCTAGGCCACACCCAGTGCAAATCATACAATCAGTAACTCTGCTACGTCCAGCTTTGACTTGTGCCTCTTTTTTCATTGCCAGTGTCTCCATCCCATATAACATAGCTGGTCTCACTACCCTCTTTTAGACCTTCCCTGTCACTCTTAATGGTACTTGTCTGTCACAAATCACACATGACACTCTTCCCCACCACCCACATCCTGCCCATACTCACATTGTCACCTCTCCTCCACACTCACCATTATTCTGAACTGTTGTTCCCAAGTATTTACACCTTAGCAAACTGTACTCCCTGCATCCTCACCATTCCTCCATCCTTCCTCCCATTCACACACATATATTCCGTCTTGGTCCTGCTGACCATCACCATCCTTAGACCATACCTCTACCTCTGCATGGTCTCCTCAACCTGTTCCCTACTCTCACTACAGACCACAATATCATCTGCAAACAACACAGTCTAGGGGGACTCCTGTCTGATCATGTCTGTCAACCTGTCTACCGCCACTGCAAATAAGAAAGGGCTCATAGCTGATCACTGCTGTACTCCCACCTCCACCTTAAACACACCTGTCACTCCCAATGCAAAACTCACTGCTCTCACATTAGACTTGTACATATCCTTTAGCATTCTTATGGATTCCTCCGCCACTTCTGAGCACCTCATACAATACCACAACTCTTCTCTAGGCATCCTGTCATATGCTGTCTGTAAGTCCACAAAGACACAACACAGCTAAGTCCGACCTTCTCTGTATGTCCCCCATCAACACTTTTAGAGCAAGCATCACATCTGTACTGGTCTATCCTGGCATGAAACCCATGCTGCTGATCAATAATCCTCACCTCTGTTTTTAGCCTAGCTTTAACTACCCTTTACCATTACCTCATGCTGTGACTGATCAGTGTTATCCCTCTGCAGTTACTACAGCTCTGCACACCACCCTTATTCTCATAATCAGTAACAAACACATTTCATCCACTCCTCACGCATCCTTGCACTTTCCTAGATTACAGTAAACAATCTGGTTAAAAAGACCACTGCCATTTGCCCTAAACACATCCATGCTTTCACAGGCATGCCATCTGGACTAATAGCCTTTCCATTCTTAAACCTCTTTATAGCTATCTTTACTTCCCTCTTAATAATCTGTGGCACATCCTGATTCACCATACCCACATCATCCAACCCTCTTACTCTCTCATTCTCTTCATTAAACAGCTCATCAAAGTACTGTTTCTACCTGCTCAACACACTCTCCTCGCTAGTGAGTGCAGTTCCACCATTATCCTTTCTCAGCCTTATCTGTTGCACATCTTTTGCTACATGGCACTGTCAAGCCAATTGGTACAGGTCCTATTTTCCATCCATGGTGTCCAGCCTTACATACAACCCTTCAGATGCCCCATCCTCAGAACTTTGCCACCACTCTCTTTGCCATGCACCCCATCTCCCTATACACCTGTCTACTTTCTGCATCTGTCTGACAATCTCACTTCTCCGTGTCCAAACATTTTCTCTGTATACTCCCCATGTACTTTCTCATTCCACCACCAGATCTCCTTGTCCTCCTTCCTCTGTGCAGATGTCACACCAAGCCCCATTCTACTCATCACCCTTGCTAGCTTAGATGTAGTTACCCAGATATTTGCTAACTCTTCACTGCCACCCACTGCCTGTCTTAACTCTTCCCTAAACTCAACCTCACAATCTCCCTTTCTCAGTATCCATCATTTGATCCATGGTGCCACCCTCACACTCCTCCCCCTCTTTGTGATCAGCAACATCATCCCACAGACTAACCTTCCATGCTGCCTAACTACACTTTCCACTGTCACAACTTTACAGTTACCAATCTCCTTCAAACAGGCCCACCTGCATAGGAGATAATCCACCTGTGTGCATCTTCCTCCACTCTCGTATGTCAAACTATGCCCCTCGGTCTTATAATACTATGTATTCACCACAGTCATGTCCAACCTCTGTTGCAAACTCCACTGCCATCTCATCTTCTGCATTCCTTTGCATAACACCATACCTAAACATCACTTCTGCATCCCCTCCGTCTCTTTCACCAACATACCCATTGAAATCAGCTCCAATCACCACTTACTAACTCTTGGGTACACACATCACCACTTCATCCAAACACACCAAAGTACATCTGTCTCAACCATCATACACGCAATTAGCGGAGCATATGCACTAACAACTGTCAACATTACACCAATTCCCAGCCTCCTGAATATCAGTCTACCCGACACCGTTATGACCTCCACAAACACTCTTGGCATAATGTTCCTTCAGGTTAACCCCTACACCATTTCCCCTCCCATACACACCATGATAGAACTATTTGTACCCAACTCCGACACCGTTATGACCTCCACAAACACTCTTGGCATAATGTTCCTTCAGGTTAACCCCTACATCATTTCCCCTCCCATACACACCATGATAGAACTATTTGTACCCTCCATCTGGTCTCTGGCACACACAATATATCCACCTTTCCTCTGCCCAGCATATCAGCTAGCTCTGTCCCCATACCAGTCATACTCACAGCATTAAAAGTTCCTACCCTCCCTACCACGCACCTAGCCTTTCACCTTTCTGCCTGCCATATGAGCATCAGACATCACTATCAAATGACATATGTGTGTTACAGCTATATGAAGAAAGTGTTACTAACTGCGGCCCACAGCCCACCATGTATGTGCGTTGTCCTACAGATGTCCTGCCCTAACAGGTTGACATGACTGACTGAGCAGCAAGACTGTCATTATAGTGTGCTCTACTGACATAGAACAGAAATGTATAGCAGGTATTACCTGTGCATATGTATATATGGGTAGGTGTACCTGGCTGCCTCATAACAACTGACATGGGATGCAAAACATCAGGTGAATAAGCTGTACAAGTTGTACATGTGTGTAACTTTAGTTTTTTTGCATCCAAAAATGTTACACTTATAGAGCTACTGATTGTGGCATTGCCCTGACACAGACATGTGTAGTATAATAAGCATGAGTATCATGTTGAAATTGTAGAGGTGGCCAACTGTGTTCTGACCCTGTGTCCATACCTACTACAAACAGATATATGACCACCCACATAGCTGTATGGCCAAAGCAATACCTTACTTGTAAAACCTGTCTCCAACAGAGTAGAGAAAACCCCTTTGCTGGACAGCAGCAATGCACAAAGCACATAATGTGATGCTATATTGGTTGTACAGGGCAAAATATGAGCAAGCACCACCTGGGCGGCATGTCAACCTTTGTCTGAATGAGCACAATAGGTTACAGGTGGATTACTATAAGGCTAACTATGAGTACAAATTGGACACATCCACTAAGGTCAATCACAAGGCCATCTTCACATATGTCTGCAGTCTCAGAGGCAACAACCCAACCCACCCTGTAATGGTGGTCAATCACAGCACATACACACATCATAGCTACAGCCAACCTGCTGCAGGCAGGTTTAGGGCAAACATCATCACCTTGGATCATCATCAGTATAGATGGATATGCACAGCACATGCAACCCTCCCCTCATCATCATCATGGATCATGTGCAAACTGCCTAATCAAAATTGACAAAAGCAAGTCCCCTTGGGGCCTGATAACATTCCTGTCTGCATCCTACATGAACCCAGCCATATGCTTCCAGCTCAATTACACACTGTATGCAAGCAAAGCCTGAGTACCACTGACATCCCATCTGCAAAGAACAAGGCCACTGTCATCCCTCTTTGCAAATGTGGATGATTAATGGTGGTTTATGCAATGTACTTGCCATCACTGTGTAACATGGCACATCAGGACCAGAGTGCAATGCATGTTCATACAGTGCTGCTAGGAATAGGGGTATGATGTGTTTGTAAGTGGTGGCTAATGATAGCCCATATGCATGTGCTGGCTCTGTAAAGAACTCTGGGCAATGTCTGAGGTCTGCAAATGGCTTACACTGATGTGGAGACAGGAGCCATCACAGAAGCTGTAATCTTAAACTATGCCATCTTTTCTGCTGTAGCCAGCAAAATCTGCAGTTGCGGACTGCCCTGTCAGATGAGATCATGCACAGAGTGAACATGTTGGGCCACCATGGATGCACATACGATCAGCTCAGGCATACAGCAACTTTTCTGATACATCATGCCTGGCAGAGAGCTGCTTCTGTAGTGAGGGACTGTACTGCTACCAGTGGGGAGCCAGCCACACAAGCCCCACTTATGGTGACAGAGGAGCTCCTTGCCAACCTTGGGGTAGCCCACACACAAACTCAAACACAGGAAACAGCAGTTGTGTAGGTGGTTGGCACCCAGGCAACAGGCGAGGTGCATCCAGGTAAGGCCAAAGAGCACATCAATGTAATGAGGTAGCATTTAAACTGTCTTCTACAGAGTCTCTAGATGCATATGTCAGTGCAAAATGGATTAGCGGGTGGGGTGTAGTAATGCACACAAGTGCACATCTAAGGTAAAAGACAGCAAATTGTGTAATATCATAGTGCGTACTGTACCTGTACAGAAACGTAGCGTTCATCTTGTACCAATGCCAATTGTGAATCTGCTGACAATACCTCTCCCTCACAACTACATAGGTCCCTCTTTTCTGCACATGAGGCAGAAGCCTGAAACCGGTAAGTATGGGGTTTCTCTGTTGTGGCTCACAGTACCCCAGGCATGCTAAAGTTAGTGCATGTGACTATGCACATAACTGTTACACTCAGCCATTTGGCCATATCTGCATGTTCACCTGTGGTGGTGTTTACTGCATTGCATCATGGTGATCACGACAGGGGCCTATTTGCAAGAGATATCACATATATGTAGCATACCTCACAGATTGCCACTGCAAGACACCTGGACAAAGACTGACAAAACCGGGAGACAAAGGCCTAAAACTAGGGTCATATTGTAAAAATTAGTAGTATACAGTGTATATAAATGGTGTACACACCTGTTAGAATGCCAGGTATGTGTGATATACAAAATTGAGAGCACAATAGACAAGTTCAGAATACTGCCAACGTTTCATGTGACCTATAACCTGTACAATTCAATTGAAAAGCCAACAAATCTGTTAGGGGAACAATAATGACACATAACAATTGTACAACAACCTAGATGCATATGTGTGTACAGGCTGAAGCTAGTACTGCATTGAGGCAGCTTTCGTTATAACTACAGCGGTACATCTTATTGGGTACACAACAGCCATCAATTACAGAGACTCTTTGCTTAACAGCGACTAATTTTTAGCTGTCCAACCAGGATTATCCTAACATATACCCAGTTGCCTGCTACTGCAACAGCCATGGTTCACATAGAGCTGATGAAGCTGCTAAGGGACCACATATTTGAGATGTATCTGCCTGGAGAAGAGTACACAAACATTTCCACAGCATTGCACATACCATGAAACACAGTGCAGACAGTCATCAAAAGGAGATGAAAATATGGGGCTACAGCATACCTTTCAGCCTGGAATCATCAAAAATCTGGACAAGGCCCATGAAAAATAGGTACAAATCTGTACACTGATTAACATACAATTTGCATACATAATTATGTAACCCCACCTATTTCAATGGAATTGTGGGATACCAACTTTCAAACGCAAACTGAAGAACAGACAACCAAAATATGGCACCAGAGTCTGAATGCAACCATTCCAATGTCCCATTACCTGGCTATTACTCCCCATTTACCATAAAGACTTATGTGTATACTGCTTTACTTCTACAATGACTATTTGGATTTTATTTTTACATTTTACAGCACAATGCACAAACACTTATAGACATCTGCTAAACAAAGCAATACAGTCTCACAATGAAAATAGACTTAGCATTAAAACTTTTCCGCCCTTGAAACTCACATTCATTAAAACAGCATGGAAACCCACATTCAAAGAAAATGCATCCGGCGTCTGTTCTGACCAGTGGTGGATAAAGATTACCTTTGGACTATTTTCAAATCATAGGCCCCTTGCACACAAAACATGCATGTGTTTTTGATACACGTTTTGAACATTTTTACAGTAATCAGTTAAACAAAATGCATGAACCAATAATGACAGAATTGCCCAGTTCAGAACATTTTCATCATAAAAGTCTCAGTAACTTCTACAATCCACCAGTATTAGTAAATATGTAAATAGCAGTATATCTGTAACTAATGAAGAGGTTACTGCTACAACACAGCACAGTATCAGCAATCCATCTACATACCGTGGGAGGAGAACCCACAGCCTTCTGTATCAAAAGCAAGTATTGTACCTGTTGCACTAGTAACACCACAAAGAGACTTAGCATAAGCCATAAGCAGCACTAAACTTCTGTCTCCCAGAAGACCTATGCAGCACAAGAAATCTGGAAAAAGCCAACATTTATAGGGGTGGGGGGGGGGACAAAATCCAAAACCGGGGACACATTTTAAACATTGCTTGTATACTCTTAGAAAAGTTGCTAGAATAAAATGTTTTGTGTTACCATGTGTTTCCTGAAAGGTAGGAAGACTGAAACTTAAATGGCTATCATTAGTTAGTGAATTCAGTTCTCACTGGATTTGCCAGAAAACCACAGAGGAACAGACAACAGACCAAAAGTATGAGCCCAGCATTCCAGACAGACAACAGACCAAAAGTATGAGCCAAACATTCCAGACATTCTGCCACACACACACACACACACTCTTTCTCCTGCAACCGTTAAATTAAAATGAAAGCACAGTTTCTGTTAAATAAGTAAAGCACATACTTTTTCCAGCCTGCAAGTCAATATGTGCATGAAAGCACGGTTCCTCCTGAGCAGTAAAAATAAAATGAAAGCACAGTTTCTCTGTTAAATAAAGTACAGTGACTTTCTCCTGCCTGCAAGCCAATATGTAAATTAAAGCACATTTTCTCCTGCAACTGTTAAAGTAAAACAAAAACGAAAGCACAGTTTCTCTGTTAAGAAAAGCTCTCCTGCCTGCAGCCAATATGTAAACAAAAGCACAGTTTCTCCTGCAGCTGTTAAAATAATAAAGAGAGAGCTTTCCAGGAGTAAATCCCATGGGAGCCCAGCTGTTTCTTAATCCAGGCAAAGGAAATCTCATTGAAAAAATAAGCATGCCTTATAATGGTTTAAGTGAACTGTTAAAAGCTCTGTCATAAGTGCACAAATGTGAAGGTCTTAAACGCATAGGTGATGACCTGTTTAAAGGTGAGGGCAGTGTGGTAAGAGAGGCTAGGATATGGACTGCCAGGAAAAATATATAAACACTTCTACTTTTCAATTTTAAGTTTGTGCTGCATGCCTTTGCTTTCAGATCCCTTGGTACAATGCTTAGGAGTGGCTGAAGTTTTGTTAATTTCTTTAAAGTGTGCACTTTGATTTTTTTGAGGGGGGGGGTTAAACAAAGAAAGAAACTCCCTTTTTTCACACTTGCATCCCACTAATACAATTGTGAAGGCTTAGTGATAGTCAGGGTTAATTTATTTATTTAAATTTGATAACTGTGTAGACAAAGACATTTCACACTTGAACAAGGTTGCCTTCCATAGTAACAGTATTTTTCCCCTGAGACTTTCTTACATTATGTACCTTGATTGTATTTTATTTATTTGCTGTTGGTAAGACATAAAACCAACTTACTCTTATCCAAACACATGCAGGAAATGAACTTCCATATGTGAGGAACTTTGATTTTTAACATAATTCAAATCTTGTTTTTGTGTATGCTGTTTTGTTTGACAGCCTTCCCTTCACCCCAGTGTAACACACTCATTCATACAAGAAAACAAACTGCTGAAGTGAAAGCAGTCTTCTATCTAAACTTATTCAAAATTATGCACAGCATTGATTTTTTAAGAAAACAAAATTATTGTTATCCTACACTCATGCATGAGAAACACACCTCTATAGAGAAAACAATCTGCTCTTGAAACGTATCTGAGTTGAGCTCACACTTAAACAAATGCAATATGCTTGCAGTTGCAGCTATTAAATAAGTAAAGCTGCTGCTGTTTGTCCTCATCTCAGCCGTTAAATAAATAAAGTGAAACGAAAGTGAAACAAAAGCAGACTCAAAAGCATAGTAACAGTAATCACTTAATAAACGTAGCCTACAGCCGATCCGTTAAATAAGTAAAGCAAGCTAGTGGTACTGTTTTTGTCTTATAGGATTTCAGTATTCACTGTTTACATTTTTTAATGGGAGAAAAGACGATCAGGGAATGAATGCTGTACTCTGCAGCTGTTTATCAGTATTTGTTTAGTTTCTAAGTCTGGACGTGCTGATATGCAAGAACTTCAGTGTGCTACTAAATGGACTAAAACAGTTTATTTCCCTGAGCAAGGACAGTAGAAATCAAACAATGCTGCAAGCTCCTGCATCATTGGCATTAATACTGTTTTGTGATTACAGAGCTTCATTAAGAATAGTGACAATCAAAACGCAAGACTAAAACGCTTGCTTTGGTCTTGTCCCATAGAAAGTTTATTGAACACTAAAAAACTGATGGCTTGCTTTGTTGCATACAATGAGGAAAAGAAGATTTAAATTGATTTAATATCTTTGCTATATGTAGCTTTCTGCACAATACATAGACCTGGGCGGCATTGCAGTTGCAGAACATTTAAGTAACCACAACGGAGCAGTTTATGAACAAATTTGGGATCAACATATGAACCCAGTCCAGTCTACTGCCAGATTCTGAAAACCACACAGATGGCGATTAGTAAAGCTGCTGCTGTTTGTCCTGCAGCAGTTAGAAAAGTAAAGCTTAGCCAGTAAAGTAGTGAAACTGTGAAACGAACGAGCAGACTCAAAAACACAGTAATAAACAAACGTTGCCTGCAGCCGCCGAGCCGTTAAATAAGTACAGCTGCTTCTGTTGCATATATTAGGATTTATTTTCTGTTTAGTGTTTACATGATTGTTTTGCACATGCTTTTACCTAGAAAAAAGACAATTTGGCTGGTAAGCGAAGGGATGAACTGAACGCTGTACTCTACAGTCTGCACAGCCACACACAAGAAGTTGACATCATCGCATGATGATGTCAGTAGTTTAAAAAAAAAAAAAAAGCATGAAACTCGTAAATTAAAGGGGCCATGTGGGAATCTGTGGCACCCCAATATTTACCGAGGAACTCGGTACAGTTGAGAGGTATGGGCTACAGTGACATTGTGAAGGAGTGGACATCCCACCAAAGTCTATGAGAATACAAGAGAGGGAGGCTGCCAGGAGCCCTACAGCAACAGTCAAGAAGTAGCAGGAATCTCCAGTAAGTACCAGGTGTGTACTACATGTCACAACAACCTACCATGGTCTCCATATGTCCTGCCTATAGGGTAGTGTTGGAAGATGGCAGAAGTTCCTCAAACCAAACAATATACAGGCCTGGTGAAAGTCTGAAAACAATACATCAGGTCTCCAAAAAGAAAGTAGGAAAATGTGTTATGGTAATATGGGACCACAGTTGTACTCATTGGCTTCAATTCTAACCGGTGTGTTTGGCACAATATCACCACTGCACATCACCAAGACAATACCAACCCCATGGTGAAGTATGGGGATGACAGTGTCCTGCTTTGGGGTTGCTGTTCACAAACTGGAACTGGGGCTGTAGCCTAGTTAGGGGAGATTATGAACACTTCTAAACACTGTTCCCTTGTGGCTCCAAAATGTTCTGGTGTCTGCCACATAGCTGTGGATGGTGAGGAATTCCACCTTTCCACACAACAATGGCCCAAACCATACATCCATATCTACAAAAGGATGGCTTCACCAGAATGCATGCAATGTTCTGCAGTGGCCGAGTCAGTGCCCACATCTATGCCCAATAGGATATATGCAGGGTGACCTGAAGAGGGCAGTGTAAAATATTGCATGTTGCAATCTGAAATAGTTGGAGGTGTTTTGCAAGGGAGAGTGTGCAAACATTGGCAAGTCAAGATGTGCCGTGCAGACAGACACCATCCCAAGAGGACTGCATGCTGTGATTAAATCAGAAGTTGCTTTAACAGACCATTACTTTAAGGGTATGCACACTCATGCAACCAGCCTATTGTACCTATTTCAGTTACCTGTTGCTACCTGTAACTGATGTGTATGTTCTTCATTTAGATTGCACAGGTTATATTTCATATGAAATGAGGGCAATGTTATAACCAGATTTCTGAGGTCTCATGTGATATATCACAAAAACCTGGCATGTTAATAGGTGTGTGCACAATTACTATATCCATTGTAAGCTTGGGAAGTTGTTTGAGTAACCTGCTTTGTTTTAAAATACATGTATTGCAGGTTATGCAGTCTGCACCTCCAATTAGGACATTACTTAGTGGCACCAATCCACAGGACAACACAGTAATGTATCAGACAAACACAAGAATTATGAGGATAAGACCAAACATATGAGCCACACATGTAGACATTCAGCAAAACCATATACAGTTGGGGGGTATGTTCTGTGGGAGTTGCCACAGTGCTATACAGGTAAACAGCAATAAATTTACGTGGGTGCAGTGTGCTAGATGAAGGGCCATCACCTACTAACACCACTCACGTATCCTGGAGGTGTATATTAGTAGTAACAATAATTGGAAAGGGCTGCACTGCATTTTCTGAGGGTCTGTCCAGAGTGTGTATGCTATTGTCTGACTGTGTGTCATGAATGCCCCCAGTCGGCTAATGTGAGGTCTGTGTAATACCTTTCAGGCAACTCACATCTGTGTGTGTGTGTGTGTGTGTGTGTGTGTGTGTGTGTGTGTGTGTGTGTGTGCGTGTGTGCATGTGTGCGTGTGTGTGTGTGTGTGTGTGTGTGTGTATACCAGTAACCCTTATAGTGCCACTATTGATTTCCATATGCTGTTTTCCCTCACAGGTGGACATGGTTGCTGCAGTCCCTCCTGCTCTGATACTTATGTCAGTGTCTCTGCAGAATCTGACCATGATAATACTCATATTGAGGCACAGGTGGGGTTGTCAGGTGTTGATACTGTGCCACCGATTGGCATCCCACTATTGTAAACCCCATCCCCACACAGAGTCACAATGGCCACACATACCCCATCACCAGTGGCCACAGATAATGGACAGTTGGCAGGTGGTGGCATGGAACAGGCTACTGTGGTGACTATGCCAACTGAGAGTGCAGGCACTAGCCATAGCCAGAGTGCTGGAGAGGTCTCACACAGGCAGATGGGCCCGGGTGCTTGGAGGAGGATTGCAGCCTGTCATGCCCCTGTTGCAAGTGCCATGGCAGCAGTCACCAGATGCATGTTTCAGGCAGTTATGGGGGCACAGGCACATAATGAGCATAATACCAGACATATATGCATGGTTGTGGATGAGCACAATCCTTGTGTCTGTGGCAATATGAACTCACTGCAGCCATCTATGAGCATAATTGGGTCATGGATAGATGGGTGAGAGGAGAACTTGGCACTCCTCGATCATGGAATATCTGTGCCTGAGCATTTGGCAGACACTGGCCAGCAGCCATGTGGCTGTAGGGCAGCATGACAATCAGCTGAGGCTCTATGTGGCCATGCACCATCACATTCCCATGCTGGCAGTACCACCAGCACTACTTAAGGAGGTGTAGTGTCCATGCCATGATGCAGCAGGCCATGGGCACATGATCCTGTCCGGTCCCAACAGGGATGCAGATCCAGCAGGCAGCAGTCACCAACGGGGAGTAGTACTGCATATGGACTTGGTCCTAGTGGTGCCAGGGATACCCTCGGCAGGCCCAGTTCCCATTTCCATGGCCAGAGACAGTGAACTGTACACCCTGCCATGTACAGTCTACAGCTGCCCAAAATACTCCTGTGTAGGGCACCCACATGGCGTGACTATGTGCATAGATGCACATACACATCACCATCAGAAAGGTCACACACACACACACACACACACACACACACACACACACACACACACACACACACACACCACCCCTGCACTGCCCATTTAATGAGCACCCTCAAACACACACACACACATTATGTCAACCGTGTGGCCCAGACTAGGCTTCTGGAAAACCAGCACAACACCCTGTGCATATGATGACACCTGTGCCACATCCATGCCATCGATGCAGGGACATGTTTATAATGGGTCTGATGCAGAGGGTGACTTTAGTACAGTGTAGGTATTTAATGCTGTGTAAGGTGCTGTCATCTGGCATTTGTAATGGGTACACATCTGAGTGTGTCTGTGTACCTTTTCAGCCATGATGCATTATTGGTGTTAGTAACACTAATTGAATGTGTTTTCACATTTTCTATTCTGTTTGTGTTCCAGGTGTCTGTGTGTCAGCAGGATGTGGCCCTGCAGACATCACCAACAAGGGGTATGGCAGTGTAGTAACACATCGACCACGTCATTGTCAGGGTACAGCTGTATCTGCCCACATTTCTCAGGTCTGTGTAACAGTTCTTGCATGTGCCTCACAGATTACAGGGCTGAGACATTGTATCTCAGTCTATGCTGGTTGAGATCAGCTCTAGGATAGTGGACAATGGTCAGTGTGATGGGTGGAACACACCTCAGATTGCTAACGCCCTCAATCCCAGAGGATATTGTGTCAACCAAACACACAGAGAATACTGTTCACGCACACACACACACACACACACACACACACACACACACACACACACACACACACACACACACACACACACACACACACACACACACACACACACACACACACACACACACACACACATACATACACGTGCACAGGATCACAGTTTCCAGTGTTGTGTTTGGAACCCCTACCCATCATGTTGTGGTACCACACTATTATGCAGTTATTGCAGGTAGCACATGACTACTAGAGTGATGACTCCTACAAGGTACCTGTAAGGTGAATAACATCACGTGGCCTTGTAGAGTATGGCAATGGTGGCTGTACTGGGTGTGTGAGCACTCATAATAGTGTCACATACAAGTCTAAACACTCACAACTGCTGCTATACTCACCAGTGCATGCGCGCACGCGCGCACACACACACACACACACACACACACACACACACACACACACACACACACACACACACACACTTGCCAGTACTGACATTAGCAGACCAAACTATCTTGTTATTCATACCATACTAGTCCATACTGTTAACAGGGCTTATAGGGCTGAAGAGTGTCTACAGATACCACTATGGTTGATGTGAATAGTGGACCTCATACAGTAGACTTAGGAATGTATACTGTGTGTACCATGGCATAAAATATGAATCCATACCCATCCAATGGATGTCATTCGCATACAAGCACACACACACACACACACACACACACACACACACACACACACACACACACACACACACACATACACACAAAATACTCTTTTCTCACACACATTTGCCAGGACTAGGAGTAGAACCCCTACCTATCTATTTATTGTTATTACATTGTTAGAATTTCTGCATGCACCATAAAGGTTATGGGGTTCCACTTGTCCAAAGGTACTTCTAAGGCAAGGGACATCACCAGGCCTTGCAAATTATGACAATGTGTGATGTACTGGGTGAGACATGTCACCAAATACTGTAACCTACACATATACACACTTACACAGACCCACACACACACACACACACACACACACACACACACACACACACACACACACACACACACACACACACATTTGCCAAGACTCATATTAGAACCCCTAGGTATGTGGTTATTGGTATTATAGTGTAATGCAGTTACCGCACACACCACAGAGCTTATAGGTTGTTGAGTGTCCCAAAGTACCTATATAGTGAATAACATCTGCAGAACTTATAAGGTATGGCAATGGTAGTTGTACTGTGTGAGATGGGCCACTAACTACTTTCACCCACATGTTTACTCACTCACAAACACTTTCAGATACACTAATGCACACACACACACACACACACACATTTGACAGTACTGAGATCCATGGGTTCAAAGAGTCATAGATGTGTACATGGCAAATGGCCATAGAGCTTTATAAGGCTAGCCCATGGGAATACACTGGCATCATGCCACCTGACAATACTCCCCAGGGTGTCTACTGAATATAGTCACTGGAGTGATCCCCAGGGTGGATATTCTATTCCCCATCCACTCTTCCTGATTTCTCTTGAAGAGGGCCAGTGATGTGCTTGGCCTGACATGTATGTGGTGTCTATTCTGTGGCGTGGTCAATCTCTGGGTTGTGAACCTGTCCCTGCAGCATGTCCTGTTGATTGTGAGGATGGACTTGAGGTATCTGGGTCATGTTGTGTGGACAGATTTGTGTCCTTTGATATAGCATTCTTGACAGGGTTATGTCAGACATAGCTGTGTATGTCAGGCAGAGATTGCACCTATGTAGCCAATATGAGACAGAGATTAATTGCAGTTGTTGGAGTCTGTTCATATGGGGCAAGTGTGTAGTACCTAAGATCCTCTTTGTGAGGTACATTTGCAGCCTCTCCTATTGTTGCTGGTGTCCAGTTGAGTACATAGCAAATGGGCCATAGTACACATTGATTGTCCTACTGAAGGGTGTGTACAGGGAAACACTGTCCTTTTATTTCCTGGTTTCAACACCCTCACTCAGGAGAAATGACAAATGGAAGGACATTCAGAAGACAGTGGCACTGTGGTGGTCACCATACAGATCATTATCAACCTGTTTGCTCAGTTCAATTATACCAACACCAGTGTTCAGTGGACTGCCATCAAGGTATTGCTTTATGGGAACCATGTCGTACTTGAAGAGGATGGCGGCACACCATCTGGCATTGAGTTAGGTCCAGGGTACTGACAACAGTCATAGGTCTCAGAGAGGCCTTTGTGAAGGATATCAACTTCATGTGGGGGGGGATAAATGCTCCCACCTTGTAGACATCTGCAAATATTGTCAGCCAGGGCACCTTTTTATTGGGCTGGTCCTCACAAGTGTGGATCCCAAACATGAGGGAACCAGGTCCACAACCTGTGGGACTCCACTAGTGACTGTTCAACAATCTGACGTGGAGTCTACTGCTTTCACACTATGGGTTCTATCTGTGATCTGGTTAGCAGGCCACCTACTGATGTAAGTTTGGCTGTCTACGTGACTATGTTAGTTTATAATTCCTGAGTGGGGAGGGATATCCAAGGATTAGATTGGCAGTCTATCTTGTTATCTATTCCATACTGTCACATAGTTATTGCACATGGCACAATGCTTTTAGGGCTAAAGAGTGTCTACAGGTCCCTCTACAGTGGATGACAACCGTGGGCCTTGTAATGTGTACACTGGGACATGTACTGGGTGGGCAACAGGAAAAAGTAGCAAAGCCCACCCCAATGGTATGGTTCTCACACAAAAACACACACACACACACACACACACACACACACACACACACACACACACACACACACACACACACACACACAACAACAACAACCCCCCCCCCATAAACAGGATACTGTTCACACACACACACTTGCACCGACTGAGATTAGAACCCCTACCTATCTATTTATTGCTACTACAGTGTTACACTTTTATCATACACCCCACAGAGCTTATAGAATGAAGACTGTCCAAAGGTACTTCTAAGGTGAGGAACATCACCAGCTCTTGTAAAGTATGGCAATGGGTGATGTACTGGGTGAGAGAGGCCACAAAATACTTTAAACTACACATATACACACACACACATTTGCCAGAAGTGGGATTAGAACTCCTAGCTAACTAGTCATTGTACTATAGTATTATGAGATCAATGCATGTGCTACAGAGCTTATGGGCCTGAAGTCTGATGGAAGGCACTTCTAGGGTGACTGATATCCAGAGGACTGCTAAAGTAAGGAAAGAGGAAGTGTACTAGGTTTGAATGGACCCAAAAGCTTTTATTTGCAAACACACACACACTTTTACATTTGTCAGGACTGAGAATATCACTCCTACCTAACTAGCTATTAGTACTATAGTGTTACACAGTTATTGCACGCGCCACAGAGCTTATGTGGCTGAGGCCTGATGAAAGACGCTTCTAAGGTGATGGATATCTGCAGGACTGTTAAAGTAGGTTAAGGGAAATTCTATTAGGTTTGAATGGATCCAAAAGCTTTTACTGTAAACAGACACACACACACAGACACACACGCACGCGCGCGCGCGCACACACACACACACACACACACACACACACACACACACACACACACACACACTCACACACACACACACACACACACACACGCAGACACACACACACACCCTTTTACCAGGACTGAGATTAGAGCTCCTACCTAACAAGTTATTTGTACTGTAGTGTTACACAGTTATCATATGCCCCACAGAGCTTATGGAGCTGAGGCCTGATAAAATCCGCTTTTAAGGTGACTGATATCTGCAGGACTACTAAAGTAGGGAAAAGGGAAGTGTATTGGGTTTGACTGGACCCAAAAGCTTTTACTTGTAAACACACACATTTTTACATTTGTTAGAACTGAGATTAGAACTCCTGCCTAACTAGTTATTTGTACTATAGTGTTACACAGTTATGGCATTCACCAGCCACAGAGTTTATAGGGAGGAAACCTAACGAAAGGGACTTCTGTGGTGGCAGACATCTTCAGGGCTGCTAATGTAGGGCAATGGGAAGTGCACTGGGAAGGGAAGGCCTGTTCATTCCTAGATCTTACTGATTTCTCTAAGTGTATGAGCATGCTCAATGTAACCTTCTATAGTGCATATGGGACTCCATTCCAAGGATTGTTGTACTCCAGTCTGGTTTGTTTTGTGCTACAGCCATACCTCTCAACTTATTGATGTAGGAAATCTGGAGATAATCTATCAAAATAGGGGAGACAATGGACCATACATCGATTGTGACTATTTCTTTCAGTAATGTATGGGTTGCTAGGGTTACAGGGCTTGTTTTAGCAGACATCTGAGCTATATATGCCATTTGACACTGTCATGTATGGTTTCAGTACCTCATGACATACTTCTTCAGATCATCACAGTGATTTACCAGAGGAATACAGGATGGATGATGCACACACCAGGATTATGGGCCGGCCAAATGCTATGCATTCTTTCACAATCCAGCCTGTTGAGAGGTGTGCCTACAAGCAATTGACTGCTGGTGATGTGGAAACAGTCCAGCACCTTGGTGATATATGACAATGGTGGAATCTCTGTGCATTTCTGTTCTGGCCTGCTCTGATTTCCAGTCCATGGTTGGGTAATATAAATCAGATAGGATCAGGGTGATGGGCATACTCCAGATAGATTTGGAGGGGGATAAGATATGTGGGGGGTGTCCTGGGTCAGATATGTTTGCCTATAGCTACCAGTACTTTGCATAGGGGTCTTCCCAATGGTTGACTGCACTTGGAGAGTCTTGTGTGTGTCAGACTGTTTGACAATCCTGGAGGTGTGTGTTTGTCTCACATATATGTATGGCCAACCTCATTTTGCTTGGATGGCCACATTTTGGAGTCAGGATGTCGCATAGGATGAGTAATCAGGGAAGGGTGTGTTACTTCCCATGGCGGTGGGCCAGGGTTCTGTGGGTGCAGACATTTCACCACCTTCCAGGGTTAGGACTGGCTGCAATGAGTGCATTACCATGTTTAGACTTCTAGCCCTGCCTGTTGACTGTACAGAGTATCACAGAATGTCCACATCCATGACTCATAGATCTTGTTGGTTACCCAAACATGTGTGGTTTTCAAGGAAAAGTGTTTTGCAAGTCACTCAGAGTTGAAGTTAGATATTACTGGCAGTTGACATTACAGTTTCAGACTTCATACCCATCAGACATTCCATGCTACTGCAATCATTCCATCAACTTTATAACATTATTAGAGCAGTATTTCAAATATGTCCTTCTCTTTGGACCTTTTTCACCCCATTATTCATGGCTTTGCCCAGAGTTCTGGCACTCTGACACTGGCAGGTTTTCTGCTAGCAGATAGCAGCATGGCCTTTCTTTGTATTTTGTAGACTGAGTTATGTTGGTGTTATGGACCCCATGAATCTCCCTAACAGGGCACTGTGGGTGAGGCATAGGCATTTGCTACAGGCCTGTAAGCCAGGTGTGACAGATGCAGGCCATCTGTAGCAAGGTAGTGCATTCTGATGATCGTATGTTCCCAGGCTGCCAGCAGTGGACAACCCTGGGATGGTACCAGTAAGTTGACTGTGGGTGTTACTGACAATTGCTTTCTGTTTGTGTTGTGTCTTCACTCTAGTTGATGGCTTGAAGCTGCTTATGGCAAAGGGCATGTTACTGCATTTCAATGGGACTACGGGGGGTGACACATCTGTGCACAATACACATTTGCAGAGAATGTGCTGATATTTGCTTAACATTTTGGTCCCATTTAGCATAGTGGTGTTCCCTATCTTTGAGACTACAGGCATAACACTATCGACCACAGGTCAGATTGTTCTGGCATAAACATTTGTAGTTTCAGACTTCTTACCTTTCAAAGCCATACTGCCACTGCCAGACCTTCTGTGGTATCACTGCGCAAAAGTCTGTAGGTGGGGATTTCATGGATGCCGCCATGTGGGAGCCTTTGCCAGACATTTCTGCATGGTTTTCTACAGCTGATCTGCTGGGTGAGCCTGGAGGTGGGTATGGGACCCCCACTTTGACATCCATGCATGTGACCTATGACCCCCCCAGTTATTTGTCTCACCACATATACTGCAGTGGTATTTGTCAACTAGGGTGGTACTGCATGGTGTGGAATGGCCAGTACTGGGGATACACTTCCTGCTGTCCCACAAAGCTGTTAGTTGTTTGCTGCTATCCCAGTAAGCCACCCCATTCCCTTGCATGCTTGAATCAATACCATAACTATGCTATTAGAACATTCCACTCCATTCATTTATTTTGTTAAGGAGACTGACTTACCCTGTGCCTGAGGCAGTTGTGAGGATGGTGCTTGAGGGCTGACTATGTCGGATGCATGCAGTACACTGCCTATACATGATAAGGTATAGGCGGTGTGATGTTTAGCATCCATTTTACTGTGTGTGCATGTCAGAGAGAGAGATCAGTTCCTCGGGTCCTACAGTGTCAGTGTATGTGCTATGCATTGCCTCTTTGCCAAGGACAGGGCATACTGGGCACGCCTCCATCTGGCTACAGGGGCAGGCTCAGGATGTTCCTCCGTCGAGTCCCTCTGTGCCTGTGGAGACCTTGGCAATGGTGGTGGGCTGTGTGGGCCTTCCCCATTTTGTTCCTGCTGCAGCTGTTTCTTCAGGATCATATTGTGCAGCATGGACATACTATGAACATGTGTGCACATGTGGCTGGAGAGTACTACAAGGTTCCACCAGATATCATCTCTGTGTCACTGCTGGACAGAGGCACAACAAACTAATGGGCACAGTAATTTTTCATATAAGGGGTGGCGTAAGCCACAAAAATTTGGGCTAGGCTTATAAATGCCTTAGGGCAGATAGCCTAGTATAAACCTATGAACCTATGAACCTATATGTCAAGGGAGCGGAACCGTGATTTCAACATCCAAAACACATGCTCTGATTTGTGCATATGCCTCATTATGGCATTCTTGTGTGTGCATTTCTGATGGGTGTCATTATCTATGGCTCCAGTGCATAGCCAGCATCCCCCACCAGATGGCCATATGGGATGTCTGTTACATCAGAAAAGTTCCCCCTGCACGAAAGGCAATTGCACAGCTTGGGCAATTTAAATACAAGATCCAAAAAGTAAGCCAGCAAACTGTGAGACTAAAATAATAAATTTATTCAGTAATGCGATGCACAAACAGACAAACCAGTTTCGGCTGGTACACAACACAGCCTTCCTCTGTGACACTTGATAGCTTCCAGCACTACCAGCACACACATTCATGATAATGCCCTGGGTATCACTCATGACCTGGCAGTTGATGGAGTGGAACCCCTTGCAGTTTAGTTAGAAGATGATGAGTTTTGTTGAGTTCCTCCTCACATTTGAGTTTAAGACTCCACATCATTCAGAAAATTCAAGCTAATGCAAAACCTATTATCCCATCAACTTTCTAAGTTTGCAAGAGCAATATTTAAAATCCGTCCCTATTTGTGACCCGATCATGTTAGGCTTTGTCCATATTTTTTGCTCTAAGAAGTTGAGAGGTCTGATTAGAATACACACAAAAGCACAACCCCCCACAATAGTCCAGCACAGATAATGTCCCCAATGGTATGCCAGTGTACATGCTGGCATAACAAATAAGTAAGCGTGTTCCTGAGAAGAGCATGTAAAATAATACCACCTGTATGATGTAGTTGTCCAGATGTCCTGCCCTAAGAGGCACAAAGCAATGTGCATACCCCTAAAGTTATTAAAAATACAACACGTTTATTTTTTTTTGTCCCCAATAACGTTTAAGCGTAGCTGAGTGGGTATGTAAATCATGCAGATGTGTATAGCACAGCTGAAACATCTGAAGGAGCTAAATAGAAACATACATTCTAAGTAGTCAATGTGAAATAGCATAGTGGTTAGACCATTCACTTAATTTGTAGCTGTTCATGGTTCAAGCCCCAATGCTGTCCACTCATTTCTATATGTGAAAACAGCACTAAAAGTGCCTTTTTTATAAATAAGTAGTGAATAATATATATCTGTTAACCAAGGTAGTGTAGCAAGTCCAAATGTCAGGTGTCAGTGTAGTACAGATGCAAAATCCCCATATAAACACACGTGTCCCATACAGTATAGCCACAAAACAATATAATGTAATGAAAGCACATAGGGGGATGTTATGGAAGGAAAACATGCATATCATAAGATGTTATTAAGAAGGAATCAACCCCACAATCCTGATAGTCCATGAAATGAAAGCTGAACAACTCTATATTGTGCTCAGCTATGCTTAGCTGGAGTATGCATTGCTTAAATTTGTATGCTTAGCAATAATGAGCATAGCTAAGTGGATTTGCACACTGCTAGGTAATGCTTAGCATCCACCCCTTTAAGCAATGCTTATCTGTGCTAAGCAGCTTTGCTCATCACTTAGATTAGCTCAGCATATTCAAACTCGGCCAATCGGAGCAAAGGGTGGGAATCTAGCTCTATTTAAACCCTGCAGGTGGGAATACAACCATAACCATCTGTAGCTGATCACTGCAGGCACTATGGCTGGTATTGGTGAAGGTGTGTGTTTTCTGGCACAGTGCTGAGCCATTCAGGAGTCCAGGGTCATGGTTGGATTACTAGTAAAAGACTATGAAGGGAGACTTCTGCAGGACTAATACCAGGGCTCTCAATGCAAAACGGAGGCCTGGGACTGTCTCGCACATGATCTCACCAGTGCCACTGGCATCCCTCAGACTGGTGAGTAGGTCTGGCACCTCTTTTATGACTTGAAGTATAGGAAGAGGGAGCTCTTAGACCAGTGGGACCAAGATGCATGGGCGAGGCATGTCCCAGCTGTGGGCAAGTATTAGTATCAATAAGTGTTTTCCAAAGTCTAGCCTGTGTATGTGATGGATAGGTATGCATACATTTTCTCTATCTTCTCTACAGCTGCAGATGAGAGGCCATGAACATGGAAGCCCATACCAGCAGGCTGCTAAGGCTGTGTTGTGAGGCTGGTGAGTAAAAATCTAGCTTGTATTCAGGGCAAACAAATAGAAAGGAGTAGAATGTCACTGGTAAGTATTTAAAAATGGGTATGTTTTGTACTGAATAAATGAGACATTAGCAGAGTAATAGAGACGTGCAGGTTATATATCAATAAAAGTGTCAGTACCTCTCAATAAAAGTCAAAACTCCAGACTGGTTGTGTTTACTTTGGTATGTGGCAGTATGAATCAAAATATGTACAGTTTCTGCACAGCAACTATAGCTCTGAAAGCATTAAATAATCAAGGCTCATCTGACAAAGATTGTGGAGTTGTAAAACAGGAGATTAACTGTATGAAATGTTCCATGCACCCAGATCTGATACCTGAATAGCAATGTCATATTAACCAGTGTTTTCCAGACTGTGCCATTTCAAAGTATGAATACAGTATAAGAACTATGTGCCATGCATGAATGTCAGAATTACAATGTCAGATTGTTCAACCAAGACAGTATTAGGCAGAAAACAGTCAACCAAAAATCAACAGTTTCTCAATAGCTCATTCTGATGAAATACAAACTTTGTTGTATTTTTTTGCACAAACAGGCCCTGTTTGAATCCAGGGAGAGGTACTAAGCTGTATGCATAATTTCAGCCAGTAATATGTGAATATGTGTAGAAACAGTCAGGTAGTGTTAAGAGACATTTCCTCCATAGGTCTGCCAGGTAAGAAAAGGTATATCCTAGCTATAAGAAGGCTGCACTCATACACTGTGTACAAAACCCACTGTCCAACCCCATGGCTGCAAATGACAGCAAGATAAGTTCATACACCAAGTAGTCTCCTCCAAAAAATGTCCCTCAAGTGTCACATTGTGACAGTTAGTAGTCACTGCCGGCCACACCAAGGGTGACTGATAGAAATCAAGGGAGAATATGGCAGTAGTACACACACAGACAATATGAGTGCACATATGTAACCCTGACTATGTGAATATGGATAGAAACAGTCAGTAATGTTAACAGAAACTTCATCCACAGGTCTGCCAGGTAAGAAAAGGTATGCATTTGCTTTAAGAAGACTGTAATTATACACTGTGTACAAACATACCACTGCCCAACCCAAGGCCATAGGTCGATGTAAAGTGAGGTAATACCTGGAGAGTAATGATTAGAGCAATGATTATTAAAGCTGTGAGCAACTGAAGACTATACAGTTGTTAATTGACATCTCTCTCGCTCTCCCACTCTATCTGCACCAATAATCTAAACACATAAATCAATGGGTATGTTTTTCACCAAACCTACTGTTTGGACACGTGTCTTCTTGTTCTACAAATATTTAAAGGTTTGACTATTAATGTTCACTGTTCAAATACTATCATTGGTGGCCTGTTCCTATCAATGTAACCTGCATGCCATTATAAAGCCACTGTGGTTCCATATATGCATGTGTTCTGTTTGCTACTCAACTGTTCCAAATCTGTTGTTTTGGGTTAATGGGAATACTTATGCATGCCGTTTTAATTAATCCTGGAAGGTGTTTTTCATAACTAACCAACGTATGTTATAAAACTGCAACACCATAGCATGTCTAGGAAGGCTGATCCCAGCGGATCCTCCTGTCCCACCTCAACTGGCCGTGGCACCTGGCCCCAGCACATCTGGGACCCAACCCAGGACCTCCTTGTTCAATGGTCCTGCACCACTTTCAGGTGGAATCACCTCAGGGGATGGGGCCCATCCCCCCTGGGAGTAGCAGTGGACAGGACACTGCCACCCATCATCAGGTCTAGGGTTTGGTGCATAGTAAGCTTCGAAAGGAGTTTGGAGATCTGCTACACCAGCTTGTGGGCCATGTAGTTTATCTTGAGGGTCAGCCTGTCCATTCTACTCAGCCTCTAGTACAGTCACCTTTGGGGCCACGAAGGTGCAGTGGTGACTGCCCATGAGGGGGGAACTCAGTTCCATTATATCCATTTGAGGGCTCGTGGGCATCTGATTCCCAGTCACCCTCCCCGTCCAAGGTGTTTACTCCCATATGTGTCATATACCACCCCCGTCTGCTGTCTTGTCTGTCTTATCTGTCTTTCTACCCAACCTACCTCCCCAAATATACTTACTATCCTTCCCCAACATCCCACTCTCACCTTATAAAAAAAAAAAAAATAAAAAAAAAATAACAATGGCAACCTGTTCCCACAAAAACATGTCACCTCATACACAGCTGTCCATTTCATACACATGTCCACTGGACACATGCAATCTGGTCTAATTGGCTTAACAACACATTACTGTTGTCCTCACCCCTCTCTCAGGGGTTTGAGTGTCCAAATTCACCTCCAGATTCTGTCCAAATGCACAGCTGTTTCTGTATTAGAAATGGGCAGCTATGGACCTTCCCTACACCTGTCCTGCACACCCCTAGCTATCTGTCACATTGTTTTTCCCTCTGCTTGCCCCCTTTTTCACCACTTTCCTATCACCCCTTTTTTCTTTTCTTTTAAAGAAATGAGCACAGGGGTAAGCAGGAGTAATCTGCAGTAAGCAGCAGTAAATGGCAGTAAGTGAGATTGCGCGATGCTAAGCGATGCCTACACAGAGTAAGCATTTTCCCATTTAACCATGTGTTGGCATAACTTACTATTGCTCAAACCTGCACAAACCCACTTAAAACTGCCTTAATCACTCTGTCTCCATCAGCCACTGTTCTGTCCTGCAACAAAATAACCAGCCTTCCCAAATCTTGAACCCAGGACCATGTATACCATAGTCAGAGAAATGCACAACTACACCATCTGAGCTGTAATAATGAATGCTGTTTTTTTAAATATATCACTCAGTACAGGTATAAAACAATAGGGAACAAACACTGTGGAATCAGTCATGATTAGTATATAGAAATATACACATACCTCTACCTCTGCAGGATCTCCTCAACCTGTTCTCTACTCTCACTACAGACCGCAATATCATCTGCAAACAGCACAGTCTAGGGGGGCTCCTGTCTGATCATGTCTGTCAACCTGTCCATCACCACTGCAAATAAGAAAGGGCTCATAGCTGATCCTTGCTTTACTCCCACCTCCACCTTAAACACACCTGTCACTCCCAATGTAAAACTCACTGCTCTCACATTAGCCTTGTACATATCCTGTAGCATTCTTATGGATTCCTCCGCCACTTCTGAGCGCCTCATACAATACCACAACTCTTCTCTAGGCATCCTGTCATATGCTGTCTGTAAGTCCACAAAGACACAACACAGCTAAGTCCGACCTTCTCTGTATGTCCCCATAAACACTTTTAGAGCAAGCATCACATCTGTACTGGTCTATCCTGGCAGGAAACCCATGCTGCTGATCAATAATCCTCACCTCTGTTTTTAGCCTAGCTTCAACCACCCTTTACCATTACCTCATGCTGTGACTGACCAGTGTTATCCCTCTGCAGTTACTACAGCTCTGCACACCACCCTTATTCTCATAATCAGTAACAAACACTACTGCAACAGCCATGGTTCACATAGAGCTGAAGAAGCTGCTAAGGGACCACATATTTGAGATGTATCAGCCTGGAGAAGAGTACACAAACATTTCCACAGCATTGCACATACCATGAAACACAGTGCAGACAGTCATCAAAAGGAGATGAAAATATGGGGCTACATCATACCTCTCAACCTGGAATCATCAAAAATCTGGACAAGGCCCATGAAAAATAGGTACAAATCTGTACACTGATTAACAAAAAATTTGCATACATAATTATGTAACCCCACCCATTTCAATGAAATTGTGGGATACCAACTTTCAAATGCAAACTGAAGAACAGACAACCAAAATATGGCACCAGAGTCTGCCTGCAGCCATTCCAATGTCCCATTAGCTGGCTATTACTCCCCATTTACCATAAACACTAATGTGTATACTGCTTTACTTCTACAATGACTATTTGGATTTTATTTTTACATTTTACAGCACAATGCACAAACACTAATAGACATCTGCTAAACAAAGCAATACAGTCTCACGATGAAAATAGACTTAGCATTAAAACTTCTCCGCCCTTGAAACTCACATTCATTAAAACAGCATGGAAACCCACATTCAAAGAAAATGCATCCGGCATCTGTTCTGGCCAGTGGTGGATAAAGATTACCTTTGGGCTGTTTTCAAATCATAGGCCCCTTGCACACAAAACATGCATGTGTTTTTTGATACGTTTTGAACATTTTTACAGTAATCAATGAAACAAAATGCATGAACCAATAATGACAGAACTGCCCAGTTCAGAACATTTTCATCATAAAATTCTCAGTAATTTCTACAATCCACCAGTATTAGTAAATATGTAAATAGCAATATATCTGTAACTAATGAAGAGGTTACTGCTACAACACAGCACAGTATCAGCAATCCATCTACATACCGTGGGAGGAGAACCCACAGCCTTCTGTATCAAAAGCAAGTATTGTACCTGTTGCACTACTAACACCACAAAGAGACTTAGCATAAGCCATAAGCAGCACTAAACTTCTCTCTCTCCCAGAAGACCTATGCAGCACAAGAAATCTGGAAAAAGCCAACATTTATAGGGGTGGGGGGTGGGACAAAATCCAAAACCGGGGACACATTTTAAACATTGCTTGTATACTCTTAGAAAAGTTGCTAGAATAAAATGTTTTGTGTTACCATGTGTTTCCTGAAAGGTAGGAAGACTGAAACTTAAATGGCTATCATTAGTTAGTGAATTCAGTTCTCACTGGATTTGCCAGAAAACCACAGAGGAACAGACAACAGACCAAAAGTATGAGCCCAACATTCCAGACAGACAACAGACCAAAAGTATGAACCAAACATACCAGACATTCTGCCACACACACACACACACACTCTTTCTCCTGCAACCGTTAAATTAAAACGAAAGCACAGTTTCTGTTAAATAAGTAAAGCATATACTTTTTCCTGCCTGCAAGCCAATATGTACATGAAAGCACGGTTCCTCCTGAGCAGTAAAAATAAAATGAAAGCAGTTTCTCTGTTAAATAAAGTACAGTGACTTTCTCCTGCCTGCAAGCCAATATGTAAATTTAAGCACATTTTCTCCTGCAGCTGTTAAAATAATAAATAAAGAGAGAGCTTTCCAGGAGTAAATCCCATGGGAGCCCAGCTGTTTCTTAATCCAGGAAAAGGAAATCTCATTGAAAAAATAAGCATGCCTTACAATGGTTTAAGTGAACTGTTAAAAGCTCTGTCATAAGTGCACAAATGTGAAGGTCCTAAATGCATAGGTGACGTCCTGTTTAAAGGTGAGGGCAGTGTGGTAAGAGAGGCTAGGATATGGACAGCCAGGAAAAATATATAAACCCTTCTACTTTTCAATTTTAAGTTTGTGCTGCATGCCTTTGCTTTCAGATCCCTTGGTGCAATGCTTAGGAGTGGCTGATGTTTTGTTAATTTCTTTAAACTGTGCACCTTGATTTTTTTGAGGGGGGGGTTAAACAAAGAAAGAAACTCCCTTTTTTCACACTTGCATCCCACTAATACAATTGTGAAGGCTTAGTGATAGTCAGGGTTAATTTATTTATTTAAATCTGATAACTGTGCAGACAAAGACATTTCACACTTGAACAAGGTTGCCTTCCATAGTAACAATATTTTTCCCGAGACTTTCTTACATTATGTACCTTGATTGTATTTTATTTATTTGCTGTTGGTAAGACATAAAACCAACTTCCTCTTATTCATACACATGCAGGAAATGAACTTCCATATGTGAGGAACTTTGATTTTTAACATAATTCAAATCTTGTTTTTGTGTATGCTGTTTTGTTTGACAGCCTTCCCTTCACCCCAGTGTAACACACTCATTCATACAAGAAAACAAACTGCTGAAGTGAAAGCAGTCTTCTGTCTAAACTTATTTAAAATTATGCACAGCATTGATTTTTTAAGCAAACAAAATTATTGTTATCCTACACTCATGCATGAGAAACAAACCTCTATAGAGAAAACAATCTGCTCTTGAAACATATCTGAGTTGAGCTCACACATAAACAAATGCAATATGCTTGCAGTTGCAGCCATTAAATAAGTAAAGCTGCTGCTGTTTGTTCTCATCTCAGCCGTTAAATAAATAAAGTGAAACGAAAGTGAAACAAAAGCAGACTCAAAAGTATAGTAACAGTAATCACTTAATAAACGTAGCCTACAGCCGATCCGTTAAATAAGTAAAGCAAGCTAGTGGTGCTGTTTTTGTCTTATAGGATTTCAGTATTCACTGTTCACATTTTTTAATGGGAGAAAAGACGATCAGGGAATGAATGCTGTACTTTGCAGCTGTTTATCAGTATTTGTTTAGTTTCTAAGTCTGGAAGTGCTGATATGCAAAAACTTCAGTGTACTACTAAATGGACTAAAACAGTTTATTTCCCTGAGCAAGGACAGTAGAAATCAAACAATGCTGCAAGCTCCTGCATCATTGGCATTAATACTGTTTTGTGATTACAGAGCTTCATTACGAATAGTGACAATCGAAACGCAAGACTAAAACGCTTGCTTTGGTCTTGTACCTTAGAAAGTTTATTGAACACTAAAAGACTGATGGCTTGCTCCATTGCATACAATGAGGAAAAGAAGATTTAAATTGATTTAATATCTTTGCTATATGTAGCTTTCATCACAATACATAGACCTGGGCGGCATTGCAGTTGCAGAACATTTAAGTAACCACAACGGAGCAGTTTATGAACAAATTTGGGATCAACATATGAACCCAGTCCAGTCTACTGCCAGATTCTGAAAACCACACAGATGACGATTAGTAAAGCTGCTGCTGTTTGTCCTGCAGCAGTTAGAAAAGTAAAGCTTAGCCAGTAAAGTAGTGAAACTGTGAAACGAACGAGCAGACTCAAAAACACAGTAATAAACAAACGTTGCCTGCAGCCGCCGAGCCGTTAAATAAGTACAGCTGCTTCTGTTGCATATATTAGGATTTATTTTCTGTTTAGTGTTTACATGATTGTTTTGCACATGCTTTTACCTAGAAAAAAGACAATTTGGCTGGTAAGCGAAGGGATGAACTGAACGCTGTACTCTACAGTCTGCACAGCCACACACAAGAAGTTGACGTCATCGCATGATGATGTCAGTAGTTTAAAAAAAAACAAAAAGCATGAAACTCGGAAATTAATCGGCCATGTGGGAATCCGTGGCACCCCAATATTTACCGAGGAACTCGGTAATGTTGAAAGGTATGGGCTACAGTGATATTGTGAAGGAGTGGACATCCCACCAAAGTCTATGAGAATACAAGAGAGGGAGGCTGCCAGGAGCCCTACAGCAACAGTCAAGAAGTAGCAGGAATCTCCAGTAAGTACCAGGTGTGTACTACATGTCACAACAACCTACCATGGTCTCCATATGTCCTGCCTATAGGGTAGGGTTGGAAGATGGCAGAAGTTCCTCAAAACAAACAATATACAGGCCTGGTGAAAGTCTGAAAACAATACATCAGGTCTCCAAAAAGAAAGTAGGAAAATGTGTTATGGTAATATGGGACCACAGTTGTACTCATTGGTCACAATTCTAACCAGTGTGTTTGGCACAATATCAGCACTGCACATCACCAAGACAATACCACCCCCATGGTGAAGTATGGGGATGACAGTGTCCTGCTTTGGGGTTGCTGTTCACAAACTGGAACTGGGGCTGTAGCCTAGTTAGGGGGGATTATGCACACTTCTAAACACTGGTCCCTTGTGGCTCCAAAATGTTCTGGTGTCTGCCACATAGCTGTGGATTGTGAGGAATTCCACATTTCCACACAACAATGGCCCAAACCATACATCCATATCAACAAAAGGATGGCTTCACCAGAATGCATGCAATGTTCTGCAGTGGCCGAGTCAGTGCCCACATCTATGCCCAATAGGATATACGCAGGGTGACCTGAAGAGGGCAGTGTAAAATATTGCATGTTGCAATCTGAAATAGTTGGAGGTGTTTTGCAAGGGAGAGTGTGCAAACATTGGCAAGTCAAGATGTGCCGTGCTGACAGACACCATCCCAAGAGGACTACATGCTGTGATTAAATCAGAAGTTGCTTTAACAGACCATTACTTTAAGGGTATGCACACTCATGCAACCAGCCTATTGTACCTATTTCAGTTACCAGTTGCTACCTGTAACTGATGTGTATGTTCTTCATTTAGATTGCACAGGTCATATTTCATATGAAATGATGGCAATGTTATAACCAGATTTTTGAGGTCTCATGTGATATATCACAAAAACCTGGCATGTTAATAGGTGTGTGCACAATTACTATATCCATTGTAAGCTTGGGAAGTTGTTTGAGTAACCTGCTTTGTTTTAAAATACATGTATTGCAGGTTATGCAGTCTGTACCTCCAATTAGGACATTACTTAGTGGCA